>NC_136489.1:50112374-50282374 GCF_053919585.1 Euprymna scolopes | reverse complement strand
CCGAAACTATTATGATTCAAGACTTAGACTAGCAACATCACAAAGTAACATAATATGAATGGCAGTGTTCTTAGATAGGTTTTGTATCGGAATGTCTTCGATAAGTATCGATAATCGAAATAATCTGATTAAAGAAGGAACAGACGAATTTGACTAAAGTTAACATCTTACACAGCCTAACATCACAAGTGCAGTTGTGAAGCTTTATTACCATACGAACCGAAAAGCTCAACATATAAAATCAACAATAGATTCTGTGACATGAGAGAGGCGTATTCGAAATGAATGTTTCTGTTTAAAGCACAATTTCACAACAATACTTGATTTTGAATTTTGAATTAAATTCATGCGATTATCACCGCACTACCAATAATGCCAGACATATAAAATCAACAGTATGTTCGTTTATATGAAGATTGCGCAATCCAAATGAATATTTATATTTAGAGCACAATTGAAATATGATAATTGACTTTTGCATTTAAAACCTTAGTTCAAGCCATTATATATAAAATAATTTTATAAAATCAACGATAGGCTTTCTAAAGTGTAAAGTAGACTAAGATATATTGTGAAGTTAGTCACTGTGATGGTATGTGAAGCTTACTCCAGGTGTATAGCGGTGGTTTCCCAATTACAGTAGACAATTAATCGAATTGATTGGCAAATGGGCTATTCGTCGATTTCGATGACAATAAAAATATAGAAGTGTAAAACATTTGTTGATAATCATTCAATCCCAAGCAACGTCGGGTAAACCTGCTAGCATTTTATAAGTATAGGATTACTTTAAAAACGAACAAGAAATATTTAAAAAAAAAAAGAATTTTATAATTGTGCATGCATGAAAAAAACTTTAAGTCGACTTACGTGTGTCAAGTTCCATTCATATTTCATTTTCACCACTTCGCTGCTATTTACCGGTTTAAAACCAAATCGAATTTGTACGAATATCCAATCACTATGTGCATAAAGTTTAAACTCTTCAGACAAAAATTTGACAGAGCTGTTCTTCATACGCATACAGACAAATCAGTTTATATATATATATATATATATATATATATATATATATATATATATATATATATACATGTGTGTGTGCGTGTGTGTGATCCACGAAAATGCAATCATTTGACTCGCGACATACTGCACTGCGACCTTGCCTCACGGTGAAGATGCACATTGAAAAATATGGAGACAGACACACATACCTAGTGAGTTTTATAAATAAGTTTTATAAATAAGATATATATATATATATATATATATATATATATATATATATATATATATATATGTAGTTTCATCAGATAGTTTTGCAAGCAAAATCTGATTCCGCATTTTGCTAAATCCTACCCTCTGATGAGAAGGAAAGTATTTCTTCGAAACTCCGCTGATTAAGGTCTATCCACTTATTTTGTGCTTCCTTTCTAAAATGAAATATATTTTTAACATGTTTTAATTACTGTGTATAAATCGTAAAAGTGATAAAAAGTTCAGGTGAGAGAAGTTGATGGTTGATATCTACGGTGCCAAAAACAGAGGGTCGCTACTCTTTCACCATAATCGGATGGACATTGAAGGACAATGTTGAACGATAGTTAAATGAATCAGTTCTGGTCTTAATGACAGTCGACGCAAGATTGAAGAATTCTGTAATCGAATCAAAAGCACACACGTGTTATGTAATCAATTTATCCTTCTTTCTTTTATGAGAAACGCCATCTGCCAGTGTTGTTCGAGCTCTTTCATCGCGAATGAAATGTTGAGTCCTTGTTCACAACATTTTGTTGCCTGATCCAAGCTTCAATCCTTCTCATATATATCAAATCTAAATTGTACCTTTTGTTTCCATTGTCAGTAACCTTTTCTTTACAGACACACACACAAACACACACACACACATATATATATATATATACACACACACATATATATACACACACACACACACACACACACACACATATATATATATATATATATATATATATATATATATATATTCAAGCATGTCTTATTTAACACGATTGAATTTTTTTCCCGATTTTGTTGGATAACTTTTCGATTCGCCAAGCCGTCTTTTTATTTCGGCTGGCAAGTTGCATATTATGGCGCGCAGTCGTTGTTGTTCAGTCATATTATTCACAAGCGCGTTCTATCGGTACATTCGATTGTCTTCAGGTGTGGCTGTTATTGTCATTCTTTCCTTTATTGAGGCCCGGTGTATTTATATTTATATTTGTTAAATTGTATATTGGTTATAAAGCTTGAGAAGAATATGACCAAGCAACAACGACTGGGTGCCATAATATACAAACTGCCAGTTGAAGATAACTGCTGAGTGCTATGTTTTTATCAATATGAGAACTTAGTACCGTGTCACAACTGTTCAAATATGCATCAATTATTCACCTATTTAAACGCAAAGGAAATGCATGTGAGTCTGATGACTATAGAGAAATCTATCTCTCTTATATGTTGCTAGTAAACTTTTAGCTTATGTCATCTTAAACAGTCTACATAATTCAAATTGTAAAACTGTGATCCCAGAAACCCGATCTGGGAGAGGCACTGTAAATATGATCTTGAGTTTACGGCAACTACAGGAGTTAAATGTGTATTTGTTTGTTATCGCTAAGGCATATAATACCGTCTCCGGGGATGGCTTGTGGATTGTTTTGAGGATGCTGTATGTTAAATGTGATTGTCACATTACACCAGAGTAAGATGACATCTATACAGTCTGACTGCAAAAGTGAACCACCCGCAATGTCAAATGGAACCAAACTAAGATGTGTCAGTGCTCTTATCCTATTTGTCCTCTGTTTTTACAGTGATGCTTGCAACAGCCTTCAAAGACAGCTTGGAAATGAAAGTATTGAGTATCGAACGAGTGGGGGATTATTTAACCGAAATCGATCAAAACTAAAACTAAAACTTCTCTGCTGGCTGTTCTTTATCTTCGTTTGGCTGATTACTGTGCTCCTGTTAACCATAGACTTCGGGACATGCAGAACGTCCTCAATAGCTTCTTATATATACATGTAAGGCCTTTGGTTTTACAATTAGCATAAAAAGGCTAAACTTATTCACCAGCCGAAACCAAACTCTTCACCGTCTTCACAACCAATTGTATATGTTGATATTAAAGTTTTAATAATAGTATCTGCTTTTACATACCTCAATTCTATTGTGTTTGATGATAGAAAACTATTAAAAAATAGACAAAACAATTAATAAAGCTTGTGAAGCATTTGGTAAATTACGACATAGACTCTGCAACAACCATGATGCATCTATAAAAGTACTAATATGAGTCTATAAATCGGTTGTTCCAATTAACTCTTCTGTATGGTGCCGAAACGTGGACCTTATGGCGCAAGTATATCAATCAGTTCAGCTCCTTCCATATGATATATCTACGTTCAATTCGCAATGTTAGATGTCAAGGTCATGTTCGTCATACTAAATTATTGAAGAGGTGTGAGGTCACTAGTATTAAAACATAATTCTCGTAAAAATGGATGCATCTAAAGTTCCAAAACAGTCTTTTTATAGATAAGTGACAGATTCTTGTCGCTTAATAGGGCGCCCTTTTTTGGGATACAAGAACAAGCTTAAAAGTAATCTGAATCGTCATAAAATTGATCTGAGTTACTGAGAGACTGCACCAGAAAATCGGAGGAAATGGAAGAAATGTGTGTTTCTGAAAACTAAATAATTTAAATACAACCCCGACCATAGGGGCGCTCTTTGTGAAAATTTTAAAGCAAAAAATCAGCAAAATTCACCAAATAGTGATCCACCAGGCAATAAATGTGCGTGTAACTGTGGATTCATAGAACGAAGCAAAGCCAGGTTAGCTGTCCACTGGAGACGATATTTTGAGCAAAAAGTGCAAGTGTACCATCTGGGAGAAAATATGCAAAATTTAATGGACACATGCAATGTCATAGAACTATCGAAATGTTGAAACTATTTGCTGCACGCTCATTCATCGTTTTCAATGACATAATCCACTATATATATATATATATATATATATATATATATATATATATATATATATATATATATGTGTGTGTGTGTGTGTGTGTGTGTGTGTGTTTGTGTGAGTGTGTGTGTGTGTACACCTACATATAAAGAGAAAGCCTAAAGAAGCTAGAAGTATATTATACATAAAAGACGGAACAAATTCAGTCTAAATTACTAAGAATACTAAGTTCAACATAATTCTGACTTAGCACTTGACTAAACCGACTAACTGCTAGAATTTTTTATTAATTGCTTGGCCTTCGGGCCAAGATCAAAGTGTAATATCTGTTCCGGCAGATGCTGCAAGCTATGACTAGCTATGACTAGCAAAGACCAGATGTGGGGGCAACCCCACATGCCTGACCTTTAACCAGCTCCCATTTCCCACCTCTCGGGAGCTGGTCCCCTTTTTCCCTTCCCCTTCCCTTCACTCCTCACATTAAAAATCGGCCTTGTGCCTAATTTGCTCGGTGGGGGAGCAAATAAATACCATCTGTCCCGGCAGATACTGCAAGCAAGGACGAGATGTGGGGGAAACCCCACATACCTGACCTTTAACCAGCTCCCATTTCCCACCTCTCGGGAGCTGGTCCCCTTTTTCCCTTCTCCCTCCCTTCACTCCTCACATTAAAAATTGGCCTTGTGCCTAATTTGCTCGGTGGGGGAGCAAATAAATACCATCTGTCCCGGCAGATGCTGCAAGCAAAGACCAGCTATGACTAGCAAAGACCATATGTGGGGGTAACCCCACATATCTGAACTTGGTCAAGGTAGGGATCACCCTACGACCACAGTTACTATCCAGCTCCCATTTCCCACCTCTCGGGAGCTGGATACCCCTTTCCCTCCCCCTCCCTCTCTCTCCACATTAAAAAACGGCCTTGTGCCTAATTTGCTCAGTGGGGAAGCAAATAAATACAAAGACCTTGGTCAATGTAGGGGAAACCCTTCATACCAATTGTCACTATCCAACTCCCCTACTCCCCGGGGAGTTGGTCCCCATTTCCCCTTCACTCCTGACTTTAAAAATCGGCCTTGTGCCTAATTTGCTCAGTGGGGAAATAAATAAATACCTCAAAGTGTAGTATCTGTTCTTCAGATGCTACACTTCAATTTCTTGTTCTCTGTTAGTGGAGGAGAAATCCTTCACGACTGAGACAATTTTTTTTTATTTTTTGTTCCTTTTCTCCACATTAAAAAACTACCCTTGTGTCTAACTCAGTCCTGTGGGGAGGCATTGTAAATAGGAACTGCTAGAAAACGTTCAATTATGTAACGATGAAAATACAAGAAAACATAACCGAGAAATACACGAGGCGCATCATCCGTTCTGGAGCATTTAGCTGTTTCGGAGATTTAAAAACAGGAAATTTTTTAATTGAATGGTCTTTTAGTAGAGCATAATAATATATAGTTATAAAATATATATGCCGATTAAGCTACACTGGATATTCTGCGTTCCATCCACTCTAGGATTCTTCAAGCATAAGCCTGAAGACTCCTAGAGTGGATGAAACATAAGCCTGAGGAATCCTAGAGTGGATGAAACGCGAAATATTCAGTATAGCTTAATCGCCATATATATTTTATAACTTACTTACTAGATCTACTAACGTATTGATCACTGTTGAAGTAAATACTTAAAGTTTACGCATAAATTCATACTTTCGTATATTAATTTATGTGAGTAAATGAAGTAGTTTATATATATATATATATATATATATATATATATATATACTAGCAGTTCAGCCGGGTTTTACTCGGGCTGTATGCACGGTTCATAACTCATGTGCATATGTATATATATATGAAAAATTTTGACTCATGTCCAGGTAACCTACATATAAACTTTCAAGTGTTCAGACCCAAAATTGGCAGAAGAGTTTTGTAGAGTTTGCAAAGATCAAATACTTCAACTTTATCCTCTTGGAAGCCAAAACTTCGCCCAAAAACTGATTTAAAAGCTTGCTGCATGTAAAATTTCAAATGTTTTTCCCAAAATTGGCTGAATAATTTGCAAGCAATCTTTTGAACTTTGACCTCTTAACAGCCAAATTTTTAGCCAAAAAACGATTAAAAAGCTTACCATTTGTCTGAGTACAGTTTATGTAAAATTTCAAATGTTTAGACCAAAATTGGCTGAGTAATTAGTAGAGACTGCAGAGGTCAATTTTTAAAAACTTTGACCCCAATTTTGACCATTTAACCTTTATTATTTTGGGCTCAAATCAAATAAAAAGTTTGATCCATGTCCAAGTAACCTACATCTAATATTTTAAGGGTTTAGACCAAAAATGACGGTGGAGTTAGGTAGAGTTTTCAAATGTCAAATCGTTTAACTTTGACATCTTGACAACCAAATTTCTGGCCGAAAACCGATTAAAAAGATTTTCCGGATGACTTCCGATCCGTAGTGGAATGGGGACAAAAATGGATGGTCACCTGCCAAGACTAAACTTGTTTCCTTCAATAATTACAAGAACCCTTCCCTACCGCCAATAGCAATGGCCAATGACTCTTTATCTGAAAGTACATTTTTTAAACTCCTTGGCCTAACGTTCACAGGAAACATGAGTTGCAACAATTACATTGAGAACATTGCCAGGGCAGTTGCAAAGAAGGTGGGTTCTCTCTACCGTGCTAGAAAGCTACTAACGCCCGAAAGTATCCTATACGTCTATAAGGCCACCATTCGCCCATGTATGGAGTATTGTTGTCATATTTGTGCTGATGCATCTGCCACTAGTCTCTCGTTTCTAGACAAGGTTCAAAAGAGAGTCGCCAATCTGATAGGTCCTGAACTGTCAGCTAAACTTCAGCCTCTGTCCCATCGACGAAATGTTGCATCCCTCTGCCTGTTCTACAAGTACTTTAACAGAGAATGCTCTGACGAACTGCTAGCAGTTGTGCCCCCACGACGTAAATACCCCGACAAACAGCTAAATCCGACCCCTTCACAATAGAGATCCCTAGATCCAAGAGAGCCTTCTACTTCAGTATTTTCTTCCCTAGAACAGCTAGACTTTGGAATTCCCTTCCGGGTCCCTGCTTCCCCGACTGCACTGACATGCAGAAGTCCAAGTGTAACGTGAACCGACATCTTGCTGCCCAACTCCCCACACAGTACCCTGATCCTTATGTCCCCAATAGTAGCACTCTACAACAAAGTGGCAATGTGCCTTGTTTGGGGTGAAAATGTAATAAAAAATTTTTTTTTTTTAAATACCCCTATGTTAAATCTCGAGTATGTAGAGTGAAAATTGACAAAGAAGTGGTTTAGTAGGGAAATGTACACACACAGACAATTTTTCATATATATATATATATATATATATATATATATATATATATATATATATATATATATATATATATATATATGTATGTATATATGATTTAAATATATATATTTCATATTTGATTTTACCTTGATATATAATTGCTCATCTAAATTAGTGTCTTTATATAAGAAAAATTTTAACAATATACTTTATCTATTAATTCAACAAAGTTAAAAAACAAGGAATAAGATCACATATTGTTTAGCATCTATGGAGCATTGCTACGACCGTGCTATCCACCACATGATTGTCTTCCCGAGTGTCATTCGCGCCTCTAACCTGATCTCGATCGTTGTCCGCGCTATGTTACGATAGAAGGAGATTGAATTTTGCACCGTTTACAAGGAAGGCGGATACGTCCTCAAATGGAGTACTGCAGCCATATCTGGAGAGAAGCCACATGAAGGATCCTATCCTATCCTATCCTGAGTTCTAAAATTGGCTTCAAAACTTGCTAAGTAATCACTAGGGCTAGGACAACAGCATATTCTTTTCATTGCCTTGACTCTCGAGTGTGTATCCGTTTATATCTTATATGCTTTTATATAGAGTGATGTGGTTCTCTATTGATTAACTGTGGATAATTGTGTCAGATATATACTCGAGAGTCAAAACAGTAATCAGAATATTCTGTTGTCACCTTTTCTCCTCTCTTCAACCTCTTTCCCACAGAAGAGACGTTGCGATCCTGTTTCTGCTTTATCGCTATATTCATGGCAAGTGTTCTTTCTTTTAAGAGTGGAATACTATAAATTATTCTTAATGATATCCGCCTTCATACCTCAGTTTCGTTTTTTATATCATACTCTTGGGTAAACAAATGCATGTGACCGGAGGAAGTCATATTTTTGATACCATTGAAGATAAATATAATATAGTTAATAGAAATTTAAGAAAGCTGAAGACAATATTATTTATATATCACTCTAAAACAAATTATTTATTCGCCTTAAAAAAGTGTTCACCGATGAGAAAACATTCAAACCTTTTTTAAGCATTAAAAATGTATTTTTTTATCTTTGCAGATACAAAAATCTCTCAAGGATTAGGCGTTGATCTCTAATATTCTAATGGCCTTGACATAGTTAATAAAATAATATTGTAACTTTTGAGATGCTGTTTTAAAATTTAAGATTCTATTTTTATTTTTTTAACTAGCGGCATTCACCCACGGTTGTTTGAAACGGCTTCTTCTGAGTCTGGATTTTCATGAGAATATCAAATTCACAAACTGCTCCAAGTTAGATGTATATCCTGGCTGGGGGAGATCAGGGCGTTAGGTTGTTGCAGTTCTTGCAGCGAGATGTTAACACCGTCCTACATCCGTATTCCCAACCTCGTAATCCCAGACGATCACTCATTTGGTAGTGACAGGTTCAACGTTGCTTAACTTCGGTGATCTAACGAGAACTGGTGTGTTACCGTTATTACTATGTATACTAAGATGTTGTTAGAAACTTAAGAAAGCTTAGTTCTGCTGGCCTGCTTTCCGGCTGACGAGAATATGGTCGTTTTCAATTCCAACGTAAACAACTTTTTGCTGAGCCGTCCCATTAAATAATCAAAGTATACCAAATTTCTACTACTAACGATTACTACACTGTTGTCCTTATCCTTTCTCATTATCCTTGAGTGGCCTTCGGGTTTTGATAAATGGTGATGCCCTTGTAAAAGATACGGTAATATTTCTTTAATGCAGATAAATTATTTTTTTTTACACAAAAAAAAACAACAATATCGTTTTTGCGTTGGCTTATTTTCTAATGCCATCTCAAATTTCAACGATATATCAAAAGTGCCAAAATCATTTTATTAAACCACAGTTAAATGTAAATTACTTTTGTTTTTCCTCGAGTTTAGGTTTCTTTTCCATTTTCGCATCTTTATAAATTAATTAACAGGAAAGAACTTCATCTCTACTCAATGAGAATTGGATGGAAACAAGAACACATTCCTCTTCCCTATCGATGACTATATAATAATTACTATTGGCAATTTTCACTTTAATGGACATTTCCATTATTTGATAAATATCAATTGTTATCCTCTATTTATTATTCTTCTGAGAGAAGCTATATCATTTACGTTTTTTTTTCCAGATATATGTCTGCTCGCACACACAAAGAATATTAATGTTCGTGCCAAAAGCCATTTTCTTACTAATATATCAATCATGGAGATTTTTTTTCTTTTCTTAATTATAAAATTGTCCAGTTTACATTAAAATTATGATTTGTCCAGACTTATATTACAATGCTTTCTGTTGTCATTTTCCCTAGCAACCATTTAGATAACACATTGTGTTGAGAGCGCCAGAGGGGATCAGTTTCCTCACACTTTCAATAATTTCATTACTTAAGGGGTTTATGAATATTTATATGATGTTTAAATGATCAAGCATAAGACGTACCAGAGGGATTTATTCAAATGTTATAATCGAATTGTTGTATAGAAGAACAAGTTTGGCAAAAGGCAATTAGTTTACGAGTGTTTGGAATCATGTATCTAAAATCGTATTAATCCAGTAATATCACTTTAATTTTTTGAAAAAACAAAACAAAAAACATCGAAGTATTAAGAGATGCCAAATATCGATTACTAATCGAAGTAATACTGTTTAGATATAGAAATATAAAAAATCTACATTTGTAATGTATATGTTATTCTATAATCTCGCGTTTTGAATACAGAACTAGATATCATTTTATCAATAAAAACGAATAATACAGTCAAATGTCCTGATTAACTAAATTGATGATACTGTCGATTTGAATATTACTGTAAAATACTTTCCTGATTAACTAAATTGATAGAATTTTTATTATATTCTCTTTAATTGGTCTGAAAATAAAACTCGGTTCATAATAGAAAGTGGAATCCCGAGGTCTTTGCTTATTTTAAGATAAATTAGTCTCCCTCACTTTTTATCTATAATATCACTTCGGTAAAACACTTCCGATGTTTATTTGGATTCAGCCATGCTGGCAGACTGGCATATAAAAGATACATTAAAATCTCAAATAAAATACCAATTTGTATAAAGTATATGTTCAATGAATAGGGGTGTATATCGTTTAAAGTAGTTGAGTGGGTCTTGCTACTTCTGAGTAGTAATCTGATAACTCGTTGTACTGCACGAGTGTCGTGGTCAAAGTTGATTCCTAGCATGACGCTTGCATACCCTTCGACATCTCTTCTAGGTAGCTCACCGATTCGGTATTGATATGTTAACCAGCCAATCATAGCCTTGTAACAAAGAAACCCCGGATGTACATTCATGACATCATCAGCCAATCACAATCTTGTAACAAGGAAAACCCCGGATGTACATTCATGACATCATGGTTTTAACGTTTTCCTTGTGATTTGTACAACGCCGGGTGATGGTCACAGAGAAATCGTCATTCATAGAAATAAGAATTGGACGTCTGGTCTGATTAGAGTCAATCATATCTGAAGTTACACTGACATTAAGGAAAATCATGTACACTGTTATTGACAACTAATCCACACAAACGACGACAAAATAAGATAAAAATAAGATTCAGCATAGATGTCCTGCGAAAACATGTAGAGGATAGGCGATACAAATTTGTTGGAAATTCTTTAATTAGATATCAAGACAGAGATACTTTATCTTGACCAAACATTTGGTGAGTATTTCGTGTGATAAACATAAGAACATTACAATCAATATTTCCGAAATTAAAGATCTCTAACTTTTTTTGTATAGTGTCTTACATTTATCATATCTGTATTAAATAATTGTGAAACATTTGGTGCTACCAGATAAGGCTGTCTGAAAGTATTGGCACCATGACAAAAATTTCATCAAAAATTGATGTCATTGTTTTAGTTCTTTTCCTTTGCAAACTAAATCATGTTCTGCAAAGCCACGAAAAAGCAATAATTTTCTCTACTAAACAGCCAAACCAAACCAAAGACCATAAATACATATTTATAGATATAAAGAACTTGAAGCGTAAAATCTTTTTTTTCCGAAAGTATTGAATTTGTCTAAATCTATACTGCAGATATTTTAACAAGCATCTCTGGCCGTACATACCATGCACTGAATAAGGCGGGCATAGCCAGAGCTGTAGGCCTACGAGGGGCGTGCAATAAGTAATGCACCTGACCAACTACCTTTAGCAGTAGAGCAACGAAACTTGGCACATCTATTAGTCTTTCTCTACATAGGAACCACCAAGAGTTATGCATTTCTCCCATCGTTTGATGCAGCTCGGGAAACCGGTTTTTGTGGAACACCCCAGGTTGGTCCCCCAACCACGACGTGACTTCAGAATTCAAGGCTGCATCATCTGGGAAACGCTTTCCTTTCAAAAACAACTTCGTGGCTGGGAAGAGGTGAAAGTCAGAGGAAGAGTAGGGAGGATGGGGTAGGATTTCATAACGACACGCCCGTGCTTCTGATCTGGCGACATGCGAGTTGTGGACCGGAGCATTGTCCTGCAGGAGGAGGGTACCTTTGCTGATCTTGCCCCACCTCTTAATTTTAATAGCTTCCCTTAATTTCCTCAAAAGTGCACCATAATGGGCTCCTGTAATTGTGGTACCCTTTGCCAGGAAATCTGTCACCACTACTCGGTCCTGACCCCAGAAGAATGTGAGCATGACCTTGCCAGCGGAAGGCTGCACCCTTGCCTTCTTTAGAGGTGGTGAGTCCAAGTGCTTCCACTGCATTGACTGGGCTTTGGTCTCTGGATCATAGTGATAGACCCAGGTTTCATCCTGTGTAATCAGTCTTATCAAAAACTTTGATTCATCTTCTTGGCACATCCCCAAATTCATCCTCGAACACTCAACGCGTTCTCGCTTTTGGAATTGTGTGAGCAACCTGGGAATCCATCTGGCAGACACCTTATGCATATGCAAATGGTCATGAATGATGGTTTCTAATCTTGACCTCTTGGGCTATTTGGCGAATAATAATGCGATCTTCCAAAATTGCAGCCTCAACTTGACGGGCAGATGCCTCATCAATGGCGGAAGGTGGGCGACCAGGTCTGATAGCTGTTTCCACACACTTCCGGCCATGTTTGAATTCACGATGCCAGTTTTTTTACAAGGTTATATGATGGGGCATTATCACCATAAGCTTCTTTCATTTCATCAAAAGATTCCTGTGGTGTGCGTAATTTCAAATACAAAAACCGGATCACTTCTCGACATTCAACAGGCTCCATTTCACAACTGACTCAGTTCAAACACTTGTGAAATAGAATCCCCAATTAGTTCAGAGCCGTAATTTGCCACATAACCTGCAGAGATATAAGTCATTGCACATGCAAAATTTCAGCTAGATCAGGCAACTGGAAGTGAGTCAGGGGCATTACTTATTGCACGGCCCTCGTAGATATACCCAAAGCCGTAAACAAAGTCCGGAATGAAGGACTCCTAATAAAAATTAAATCATAGTCTATTACTGAACAAATGCTAATTATAATTAAATCTTACTTAGAGGAGAAGTAATTTAAGGTTGTCTTTGATAGACGTACATCAAATATCATAATACTAATGCGGGAGTTCCTTGGAGTCGATTAGACTTTTGTTATTCTTGATATTAATAAACGACATCTTCATAACATTGTATCTATGAGGGTATATTTGCCAATGATACATAGTTCTAAATAGACATGAGAGAAAAATGGATCTAAGGTAATACCAAAATCTTTAGAAAACGCCATTCTTTCCAAAGTGGAATTGGTGCGTAAACAGATGATAATATTAAATGCTACTTAGAATAAGCTCTTCCTTCAAAACTCCTTATACATGAGCGACATAAGTTTGAATAAATACATTGAACACATTGTCAAGACTTCTGCAAAGGTGGAATCACTCTACTGTGTTAAAAAAAATACTGATATCAGATTATATCCTATATCTTTACGAAGCCATTATTTACCCATGCACAGGATATTTTAAAAAATCTAAGCTGAGGCAATTGCCACGAGTCCATCCTGTTTAGACAGAGTCAAGAAAAGAATGTGTCCAGCACTCTCAACTAAGATCCCACTCTTGTGCCATCGCTGCACTGTTGCGTCCCTGTACCGGTTTTACAAGTGTTTTAATGGAATGTGTTTAAAACACCTCGAAACACTTGTGCTCCCTCGAAGTAAATACCCCTACTAAGCTGAGAAGCAGTAAACATTCACACCTTCAACGTAGAAAGCTTTATACTCCAACAGTTTCTTTCCACAAACTGCATGACTTCGGAATTTCATCCCAGAGTCTTGCTTCCATGGCTGTACGAATATGCAGAAATTTAATTGTAATGTCAACATCTCGCTGCTCAACTCTCTACAGAATAATCCTGTAGATTTGGACTGGAATAGTAGCTCTTTACGTCGAAGTGGCATTATTTCGGATTAATAAATTTAAAACAATCGCCAGCCTAAAACAAAAAAAAAAGTAAGTAATGCTATATAGTTTAATGTCACGTGGTATTCTTCTGGAAATAAATATATATGTGACACATAATTATAGGTAGCAACATTACGCATAAGAATTTGAGAAATGTTAACAATTTTATGTGGCGCCTTTACAGATGATCGAGCCATCTGACATGTTAGAAAACGTTTTAAAAAATACATTTCTTGTAGTTCTCATATAATAAAACCTGTATAACATAACTTAACAAGACAAACCGACCGCGTACTCTAGAACAGAGGGCGAATTTGTGTACAAAACTTCAGCTTGTTTGTAAGGAATATTTATACATTGACCATTCTAAAGGAAACGGTGATCAAACGGAAGAACATTATGGTTAAAGTAAGATATTTTTTTTATTTTTTAAATGTTTTTTTTTTAAATTTTTATCGACCAAAAGGTTTATCGAACAGGAAAATCTTGACATTTAAAAAAAAAAATCTGTCATTCTATTTTTAATTTATTTACTGCAGACTGAAAAAATAATCTCGACAAATCTCGAAATTAATCTTCGTAAACAGGATTTATACTTCCATGGCAATATCGATCAAATGGCGATTTTAATTGTTTTTTTTTGTTGTTTTGTCCTTTGTTTTACCTTTTAACTTTTTCAGTAAACACAAGTTTCTAATGATTACATAAAAAATGAAATAGACACAGAAAGAAGCACACACAAAGACACACACACTCACACACACACACACACACACACACACACACACACACACACACACACATATATGTACATATAAAATATTTGTTTATATTGTATTCTTTTTACGGACAGACACTAGTATTTAATGCTTGCGCCATATTCAATAAAGTAAAAGATGATTACTGCCTGTTGAAGGATTCAAATCAATTATCAAAATCGCCTTTAATTCTGCACTCTGTACAATCACTTCAATTGGCCCAAATAAATTTACATGGGAAAGAAAAGAATTTAAAATCTATATTATGTCAAACTAGAGGACACATAGGGTAAGCTTAATCTAACGGTCGTGGCTAAAGCATTGCTTCCCCCAAATTTTGCCTGTATTCCATTATTCAATAAATGATCAATTCTATATCTACCTATATATAGTTTTGTGTCTTCATTTCATACTCCTGTTGTCCTATTATATATATATATATATATATATATATATATATATATATATATATATATATATATTTAGAAGTTTAAAAAACTTCCTATACTATACTGTACTCTGGACTAGTCGCTCGCTAAGCGTTGCCCGAACGTAAATTACGCTTTAATATGATATTTTATTCATGCAAATTTTTTACCCAATTTTATACAAATTTTTTACCCAATTTTATACAAATTAGTGATTTCAAAAGTTTATATATATATATATATATATTGTCAATATATATATATATATATATGTGTGTGTGTGTGTGTGTGTGTGTGATATAAAGCTGAATGTCTATGTGTGTGTGCCTTGTCACGAATAGGCTCCTATATGGTTTACTACTTTAAAAAAACATGATTACATATAATGATAGAAGATTTATCGAAACACAAGAATGGGTATGTTTGATCTGGCAGAACAGCGGTTCATTAAAATTGTGGGTTCTGTGTTCGCGCCTGGTCCACAAAGTATGGAAATAAAAAATTTAAAAATAAAAAAAAAACGTTTACAAGTGTGTTTGATATAGATGTACATAAGAATACTTTGATAAGTATGTTTTAACTTAAATAAAGATGGTATAATAAAATTGTGGGGGTCTTCGTTCGCGCCTGACCCCCATAGAATGGAAATAGACACAAACTTTAATAAAGACTTTTATTATCTACCTGCGTAAGTATACTTTGATAATTATGTTTCAGTTTGAAGAAATATGGTATAATAAAATTATGGGGTGTTCGTTGGCACTTGACCTCCACAGAATGGAAATATGTCACCAAGTTTAACAAGGTTTTTTATATAAATCCACAGAATATTGTGATAAGTATTTCAGTATGAACAGGTATGGTATAATAAATTATGGGGTTTATCTATTTTATTTTTACTTTCACCATATTTTGCTTTGGTTTTGATACCCCTAAATTCGAAGCTATCTCTTTACAACCCTTCCTCTTCATAACCTATCATACATTCATACATCAGAGTCCATTTTCTGAAGGCTCTTTTTAAGTCCAGTCAACGACGGGTACTTTTTCTGGTATATATATATATATATATATATATATATATATATATATATATATATATATATATATATATATATATATACAGTGATGATCATATTTATTGGCACGGTAAAATAAAAGTTAAATTTTGTCTAATAAATTCTAAAAAAGGGATTAAATTAAAGAAAATAACAAAGTATATTATGTATTTTTAACTGGCCTTTCCGATGCAGCAATCGGATTTTAGAAAAAATAAATAACAAAGGAACAACAAACATAATTGCAAAAAACCCTTGTTCAAAATTATTGGTACGGCTTTGTTTTTCTTTTAGTATCAGTATAATATCAATCAATTTCCGGTTTACGTGCTTTCTGAACTTTTTTATAGCCATATTATGCTTGTTTAACGCTAATTCAGTGAATAATTTTTTTCAGATAATTTTTAGATAGCGATTTATTTAAACTATAATAAGTGACTAAATTATAATTTTCAATCGCCATGGTTAAAACTAAGGAACACAGCGAAGACGTCAGGAAGCTTGTTGTAGCATGCCATACCAATGGGGAGGGCTATGATAAGATTTCAAAGAAGCTAAACCTTCCCAAATCCACTGTTAGAGCCATAATAAACAAGTTCAAATCGCAAGGCACCGTTATGAGTTTAGAGGGTAGAGGGAGAAAAAGGATTCTTTTCCCAAGAGATGAACGGAAAATTGTTCGACAAGTAAAACAAAACCCAAGGATCACTGTTGGGGAGATTGTTGATGAACAGAGCACCTCTGGAGTGAATGTATCTCGACATACAGTTGGTAGAGTTTTGAAGAGAGCTGGTTTAAAAGCATGTTGTCCGAGAAAGACTCCCTTATTGAAGCCTATGCACCTGAAAGCAAGGCTAGCCTTTGCAAAACGTCATATTGATAAAGATGTTGCATTCTGGAAACGTGTTCTATGGACTGACGAAACGAAAATAGAGTTATTTGGCCATAATAAAGTGTCTTATATTTACAGAAAATCTGGCGAAGCTTTCCTGCCTAAGAACACCATACCCACAGTGAAGCACGGTGGAGGCAGTTTGATGTTTTGGGGATCCTTTGCTGCCTCTGGACCAGGGCGACTTGTTAAGGTCACAGGTAGCATAAAAAAGGAAGATTATGTTAAAATATTGGATGAAAACCTGAAAGACTCTGCTAAAGAGCTCTCACTTGGTCGTCGTTGGTGGTTCATGCAAGATAATGACCCAAAGCATTCGGCTAAACTGACTAAGAAATGGCTTGAGGGCAATCATATTAATGTTTTGGAGTGGCCATCACAAAGCCCAGACCTTAATCCAATTGAAAATTTATGGAGAACATTAAAATTGAGGGTAATGCAAAGGAAGCCTAAGAATCTTATTCAATTGGAGGATTATTGTCAGGAAGAGTGGGCCAAAATTACTACTGAAGAGTGCAACAACTTGGTTGTAAACTATGAAAAGCGACTGAGGAAGGTAATCAAGGCCAAAGACTATACAATTGATTATTAAATAAATCGTGCCAATAATTTTGAACAAGGGTTTTTTGCAATTATGTTTGTTGTTCCTTTGTTATTTATTTTTTCTAAAATCCGATTGCTGCATCGGAAAGGCCAGTTAAAAATACATAATATACTTTGTTATTTTCTTTAATTTAATCCCTTTTTTAGAATTTATTAGACAAAATTTAACTTTTATTTTACCGTGCCAATAAATATGATCATCACTGTATATATATATATATATATATATATATATATATATATATATATATATATATATATTATTGTATATATATGTACGTGGATATATATATATATATATATATATATATATATATACATATGTGTGTGTATTGCATTAGCGCCATCAGTTAGAATTAAAAGGAAAACATTTAGTATCCAGCCATATTCGTTAAAATCTTACCCGAGGAAACATGCGTATAAAAACTCCATGGAGTGAAACTTATAAATGTGCATTTGCGTATCCGTACTCTATACGGATACACATTAAGTTGATTTACGCCAGCCAAGTTGCAAATTTTCTATTTTGACCCCTGACTATATTTTTCCTGGCTAAAACCAAACAGCATCTGTTTCACAGGTCTAAACACCCTTATTTATCAAGTTTCACGTATGTAGACGAAACACTGACAGAGTAGTTTGGAAGAAGTCGGTTCTCAGACAGACAGACAGGCGCTGTCATTTATATAACTTATGCACATAATAGGATTTTATTCTCAACTCTCATTCATTTTCAGGATTTTACCAGGTCCTTACGAGGATTTTACAAGGATTTAACTTTCAGCTCACTTTTAGATTTTTAAACAGTTACCATGCCCTTTCTCTCCAGAACCCCATTCTAAAGATTTTATTTCGATTTTTTTAATATATAGTTTTAACATTATAAGAATTTGGCTGGTGGTTTCTTAAAGTTTTAATATTCCTTCCTTCACTTCCGGTTTTTAAATTGTTTTCTTTACGTTTTACTATAGAAAATTCCCTTTTATATTTATTTCTGTATTTTATGCTTACACATTCTACCCCCATCTCTAGTTTGTTTCTGTTCACCCTTTCTTTTCTAACCTTTTCTTCTTATTTATTGTCTTTTCTTTTTTATAATCCGATTATATTTAAGTAATTTCTATTTTTAGTCGCGTGCAAGCGACTCTATATGTCACTCGGTCGGTCGGTCAGTCGGTCGGTCTGTCTGTCTGTCTGTCTGCTGTTCGTAATACTTTTGTGCTTGACGTTTTTGGTTAAGATCAAAAGTCTGTTGTTAATAGATGCTGTCCTTAACTTTTTAGTTTTTCTTGGCCCTCGGGACAAGATCAAAGTGTAGTATCTGTTCCGGCAGATACTGCACTTAAGATAATTTGTACCAGTCAATGGAGGGGAAACCCTCTATACTGGAACAATTATTATTTTTGGTAACCAGAGTGACCCCTTTTAGGGGAGCTGGTTTTTACCTCACATTAAAAACGGCCTTGTGCCTAATTTGCTTGGTGGGGGAGCAAATAAATACCATCTGTTCCGGCAGATGCTGCACTTAAGATGGTTTGTACCAGTCAATGGAGGGGAGACCCTCTATACTGGGACAATTATTATTTTTGGTAACCAGAGTGCCCCCTTTTTGCCTACTTTTGGGGGAGCTGGTTTTTGCCTCACATTAAAAACGGCCTTGTGCCTAATTTGCTCAGTGGGGGAGCAAATAAATACCATCTGTTCCGGCAGATGCTGCAAGCTATGACTAGCTATGACTAGCAAAGACCAGATGTGGGGGCAACCCCACATGCCTGACCATTAACCAGCTCCCATTTCCCACCTCTCGGGAGCTGGTCCCCTTTTTCCCTTCCCCCTCCCTTCACTCCTCACATTAAAAATCGGCCTTGTGCCTTATTTGCTCGGTGGGGGAGCAAATAAACACCATCTGTTCCGGCAGATACTGCAAGCAAAGACCAGATGTGGGGGCAACCCCACATGCTTGACCAGCTCCCATTTCCCACCTCTCGGGAGCTGGTCCCCTTTTTCCCTTCCCCCTCCCTTCACTCCTCACATTAAAAATCGGCCTTGTGCCTAATTTGCTCGGTGGGGGAGCAAATAAATACCATCTGTTCCGGCAGATGCTGCACTTAAGATAATTTTTACCAGTCAATGGAGGGGAAACCCTCTATACTGGGACAATTATTATTTTTGGTAACCAGAGTGCCCCCTTTTTGCCTACTTTTAGGGAAGCTGGTTTTTACCTCACATTAAAACGGCCTTGTGCCTAATTTGCTCAGTGGGGGAGCAAATAAACACCATCTGTTCCGGCAGATACTGCAAGCAAAGACCATATGTGGGGGCGACCTCACATATAAGACCTTGGTCAATGTAGGGGCAACCCTTCATACCAATTGTCACTATCCAACTCCCCTACTCCCCGGGGAGTTGGTCCCCATTTCCCCTTCACTCCTCACATTAAAAATCGGCATTGTGCCTAATTTGCTCGGTGGGGGAGCAAATAAATACCATCTGTTCCGGCAGATACTGCAAGCTATGACTAGCTATGACTAGCAAAGACCAGATGTGGGGGCAACCCCACATGTCTGACCTTTAACCAGCTCCCATTTCCCACCTCTCGGGAGCTGGTCTCCTTTTTCCCTTCCCCCTCCCTTCACTCCTCACATTAAAAATCGGCCTTGTGCCTAATTTGCTCGGTGGGGGAGCAAATAAATACCATCTGTTCCGGCAGATACTGCAAGCTATGACTAGCAAAGACCAGATGTGGGGGCAACCCCACATGCCTGACCTTTAACCAGCTCCCATTTCCCACCTCTCGGAAGCTGGTCCCCTTTTTCCCTCACCCCTCCCTTCACTCCTCACATTAAAAATTGGCCTTGTGCCTAATTTGCTTGGTGGGGGAGCAAATAAATACCATCTGTTCCGGCAGATGCTGCAAGCTATGACTAGCTATGACTAGCAAAGACCAGATGTGGGGGCAACCCCACATGCCTGACCATTAACCAGCTCCCATTTCCTACCTCTCGGGAGCTGGTCCCCTTTTTCCCTTCCCTCTCCCTTCACTCCTCACATTAAAAATCGGCCTTGTGCCTAATTTGCTCGGTGGGGGAGCAAATAAATACCATCTGTTCCGGCAGATGCTGCAGGCTGTGACTGGCAGGGACCAGATGTGGGGGCGGCCCCACATGCCTGACCTTTGACCGGCTCCCATTTCCCACCTCTCGGGGGCTGGTCCCCTTTTCTCTTCCCCCTCCCTTCACTCCTCACATTAAAAAATTGGCCTTGTGCCTAATTTGCTCGGTGGGGGAGCAAATAAATACCATCTGTTCCGGCAGATGCTGCAATCTATGACTTGCTAGGACTAGCTATGACTAGCAAAGACCAGATGTGGGGGCAACCCCACATGCCTGACCTTTAACCAGCTCCCATTTCCCACCTCTCGGGAGCTGGTCCCCTTTTTCCCTTCCCCCTTCCTTCACTCCTCACATTAAAAATTGGCCTTGTGCCTAATTTGCTCGGTGGGGGAGCAAATAAATACCATCTGTTCCGGCAGATACTGCAAGCAAAGACCATATGTGGGGGTGACCCCACATATAAAACCTTGGTCAATGTAGGGACAACCCTTCATACCAATTGTCACTACCCAGCTCCCTTACTCCCCGGGGAGTTGGTCCCCATTCCCCCTTCACTCCTCACATTAAAAATCGGCCTTGTGCCTAATTTGCTCGGTGGGGGAGCAAATAAATACCATCTGTTCCGGCAGATACTGCAAGCTATGACTAGCTATGACTAGCTATGACTAGCAAAGACAAGATGTGGGGGCAACCCCACATGCCTGACCTTTAACCAGCTTCCATTTCCCACCTCTCGGGAGCTGGTCCCCTTTTTCCCTTCCCCCTCCCTTCACTCCTCACATTAAAAATTGGCCTTGTGCCTAATTTGCTCGGTGGGGGAGCAAATAAATACCATCTGTTCCGGCAGATACTGCAGGCAAAGACCAGATGTGGGGGCAACCCACATGCCTGACCTTTAACCAGCTTCCATTTCCAACCTCTCGGGAGCTGGTCCCCTTTTTCCCTTCCCCCTCCCTTCACTCCTCACATTAAAAATCGGCCTTGTGCCTAATTTGCTCGGTGGGGGAGCAAATAAATACCATCTGTTCCGGCAGATGCTGCAAGCGAAGACTAGCTATGACTAGCAAAGACCATATGTGGGGGTAACCCCACATATCTGAACTTGGTCAATGTAGGGATCACCCTACAGACCACAGTTACCATCCAGCTCCAAATTCCCACCTCTCGGGAGCTGGATCCCCCTTTCCCTCCCCCATCCCTCTCTCTCTCCACATTAAAAAACGGCCTTGTGCCTAATTTGCTCAGTGGGGAAGCAAATAAATACAATCTGTTCCGGCAGATACTGCAAGCAAAGACTATATGTGGGGGCAACCCCACATATAAGACCTTGGTCAATGTAGGGGCAACCCTTCATACCAATTGTCACCATACAGCTCTCCTACTCTCCGGGGAGGCTGTCCCCATTTCCCCTTCACTCCTCACATTAAAAATCGGCCTTGTGCCTAATTTGCTCGGTGGGGGAGCAAATAAATACCCTTTTCTTCACATTTTTTACCAAGATCAAAGTGTAGTATCTGTTCCGACAGATACTGCAAGCAAAGAACATATGTGGCGGTAACCCCACATATCAGACCTTGGTCAATGTAGGGGCAACCCTTCATACCAATTGTCACTATTCAGCTCCCATTTCTCACCCATCGGGATCTGGTCCCCTCTTCCCTCCCCCTCCCTCTCTCTCCACATTAAAAACGGCCTTGTGCCTAATTTGCTCAGTGGGGAGTTGGTCCCCATTTCCCCTTCACTCCTCACATTATCTGCCTTGTGCCTTATTTGGTCGGTTGGGGAGCAAATAAATACCTTTTTCTTGGCCAAGAGCAAAGTGTAGTATATGTTCTTACTACATGTTGTATTTATTTGTGATATAAAGTGGGGGATCACTTTTCTGTATTAATTTAATGTAAAATGATAAACCACTTTACAACTATTCAGTCTCAAAGCCATTCAAGTCATTCCTCAGATCATTTAAGTTGTTTTCGAAGGATTCCAGTTATTTTTATGCATTCAAGTCATTCTTAAATGTTATTCCATTCATCCTTAAGTTCATTAAAGTCATTCTAAGCCATTTACTTTTTATTTATTTTAGTCATTTCAGCCCATTTTAGTTTATCTTTAAGAATTTCATGTCAATCCTACATTCACGCATTCATTCATTACACGAGAGCACGCGACTAATGGGTATCGGCCTTGTTTTTACTATTACTTACTTATATACTAGCTTTGCATTTCTTAATTGTTTGTTTTTCTCTTTATAATATCTTTACATATTTTTATTGTTAAATTGTTCTTTCCTATGCTACGTATACTTAATTCTGTTTTTCTGGTTATATATTAATGTTTTTGTAAATTCTTGTATTCAATATATCTTATATATTTTCTTAATTGCTAATCTAAATGTTCTTAAACCAGATTTTATTCATATGATATATTTTGCATAATACTGATGAGAAGCATTTAGATTCCAAATATCATGAGGTATTTTATTCCTATTCCTTCCTTATTAATTTAATGAAGTTTTATTTACTTTTATTCTCTAATATTTTATTAATTACTTTCTGGTCCTCTATCTTGATAAGATGTTTGTTAAAGTCATACCTAATGCTAGCTTCATTTATTGTATGTATATATATATATATATATATATATATATATATATATATATACATATATATATATAAGCATAAACTCACACACACACATATATATATAAGCATAAACACACACATATATATATATAAGCATATAGACATTATTGTACATGTTAGTAATAGGCATTAATTTAATCAATCATTGTTTTTTTTTAAAAAAGCGATACTTAAATTATTATTTAATAGTATACATGTCTACCGCAATATTTTATATCCTAAAGTACACCGAGCATTTCCGTAATAATAAATGAACAACTTATTGTAAACTTTACTTTCGATATTCATTGGACGAATTAAAATTAAGATGTATGTATGTCGGTAAATATTTAACCGATAAACTTTTAAACTACTACTCACATAACACTGAAATTAACACAAAACAATAATCCTATTCCAATGATGGTTTTTACCAACTAACCTATTTGAATAGTAAAATAACTCGTACAGAAATATGTCGGCACGTTGAAATCTAAAATGTTCATTTCAACCTGCCTACTTATTTCTATTACTTCTGAGCATGCGCAAATTCAAAGGTAGCTTAATTTTAAATTATTCTTCTCTTTCTCGCTCAATCGATAGAGAAGGCGGCTGGAGCGCAAAATGTTTTGGGGTCGATTCTAGTTCATGGCATCAAAGTCATATTTATTAAACTTTTGAAATCATTACTATATATTAGGTACGATACAATATCCAATAGAAAATTGGCTCTGTAATAATATATAGGCAATTTGCATGAATTAACATATATTTAAACGCATTTTACGATCGGACAAAGACAGACACCCCCGCTATTACAAGAGTTTAATCAACTAGCAATCTCAAGTAGCCCTCCTTAGAAGTTAGTTGTAAAGTTCGACCAAAAATTCGCTGTTCAGCTTAATGATAAACTAGTTTCGTAGTTTAGTTGGTGAATTCTTATCCATATGTCAATATCATAATTATCCTATCAATTATTTTCACGGGGATTATATTCATTTTTTTAAAAAAGATTTGCTTTTTTTCATGGAAGTTCATTATAGATAAGGCATGAATTTATTTGATGCATGGAAACGAAATATAATTTAGTTGAATAATAGCAAAAAGGGAAATGATTCTAGAATCATTTTAAAACATGTCGTTGTATTTTAACTGATGGCTATAAAACCAGATGCAAAATATCGAACCTAAATCCAAAAGATTAGCGACTGATGGCGAACCAAGTCATTCTCGCCAGATATATCTCAAAGGGCACACATCCTTGCATAACATGCCACTTGAGATTATCCGAACATTTAGCGATAGTTGATGGAGAGGCCTCTTAAGGGGCTATGACTGAGTTCGGTATCTCATTCCATCACTCGGCAATGTGCAAACTTCGACCTCTCTCAAGGATACTTAACTGCTTTCATTATCAGTCAATTAGCCTGGCTTGAAATAGATCCTACTACAAGCAATTAAATTATAAACTAGTTTTGTCGATGAATTTATATTTGGCATCGGTTCTTCCTGAATATCTCAACAAAATATCTGTTCAATTATTTCTACGTAGATTCTCTGCGTTTTGCAATATTTACTTTTTTCTGGACATTGTTCCAGACAAGACATGACGCCACTTGATATAAGGAGAAAAAAACGAAGAGATATGTGTTGCATGATTAGAAAAAAAAGGATATGAAAGCCGAATCAATGTATTCTCCTAGATAATCGTGATAGATTCAGAGGCAAGATAATTGAAGAAATATTAGTCTGGCAATAAGTATAAACTTCAATCCTGTAACATAAAGATGAAACACAAGGTCAGAAAATTGGGAGGACAAGCCCGCGCCCATAAAAGGGGGACTTTTTGATCTAATAAACATTGTCTGGGCAATGACATTCCCTAGTAGGAGCGCCTCAGACACTAAGTAATAAGCTTACGAACGACAAGAAGCAAAGCCTGAGAGGATGCACTCTAATACTACAAAGGACATTGTAGCGGTAACCTCAGCCAGTTGGGCAAACGTCATTCAAAAAACACCCCATTCTGTTTACTTTGGAATGCTACCGGTCCAAAAATACCTCAAAGTACAAGAATTCTTGCGCAACATAGCACCCGACATTTAGCAAGTGCTAATGAAGAAAACTCTGAAGGCGCTGTCTCAGAAATGTGAAGATTTCGCCTTCTGCATTGAATGCTTAACTAACTTTATCAACTGTTAGTTAATCAAGCCTGAAAGAGATCTCTCCACCAGGGTCCTACCTCCTGGACTTCGAACAATGTATTGAAAAGATAAACTCTTAAGTGTGAAAAGAGGGATTACAAAGGTGACCGACAAGAAGGTCTACGCCTTACATATGTTATTTTAGCCTTTTATTCTCGATTCATTTTTATTATAGTTATGTAATTTTTATTCTTGCTTTTTATTTAAGATCATTATGTTATGGTAGCTTTTAATTTTATCGTATACGCTTATTTTAGTTTTGATTTTATCAAATTACTTTCTAGCTTTGAATTCACACACATATCTATTAATTTACCCCGCATTTTTATTCGACTTTTTGCATGTGATTTGTGAAAATTTTATATTGAAATGGGTTACAAGGTTATACGTATTAATACGTCTACTTCTGACGTGTAACTTTGGAATCATTTTGCATTTTGGTTTTGTGTTTGCTTTTTATTCTAGACCAATTTTTATTCTAGCTTTTGATTTTAGCTCATTTTAATTCAAGCTCTTAATTTCCTTTCACGATTTTATTCTGGCCTTTAATTTTTGCTTATTATTATTTATTTTAATATATTTATAATTCTAGGGTTTTTAAATTTTATTTATACGTCGACTTTCTTTTAATTCTAGCTTTAAATGCTGCATCATTGTGTTTTTGTTTTAACTATTAATGATATGTTAGTTAACAAATAAAAACGAAAAGTAAAATACTCAATTATTATGCTGAATATTATAATACTCTATTATGATTACAATAGTAGGCAGAAAAATGTTATCGATGCGAAAATTTAGGTAAAGTTGAAACGTTTACATTGAATAGTTTCCAGCAATGTTAATTTCATGTTAACTTGATAGATGGAATTTGGATAATAAACAAATATAGGTGACAAAAACCAGACAAGAATTTTTAATTACGTGGGTGATGACGTGATGGAAAAGATAGATGTTAAGAGGCATAGAATTTTGGTTACTAGACACGGAAACGGAACGCGTAGGGATCGGGAATCTTGTGATGTGGGTCTTGTACATCGAGGCGCGTGGAAGTAACAAGTAACTTAGCCACATATAGTCGTATACAGAGCGTGCCAACTATGAAAAAGGAACGCTGCAAGAATAAATGAAATATCCAAATATAATTCCGGCCTTGGCGCTTCAGAACGTATGAAAGGAAGATTGGCGGTAATGTGTCTTTTGCTGGCGTTCCAATAATGTTAGTCACTTGTTTAACCCCTCTCGATAAAGTGTTAATATTTACACACATAAACACACAAAAACACTTTAAACAATTAGAGCACAATACGGTTAAGATGATCATAAATGTTATATGCGCTGTTATAAATATAAATATATACTACACGAACCACATATCTGTTATAGCTCTGTTAAAGACTTACAAATAAAAAAAACAGAGCGCCAAAATAAAGTAACGGCATGAATTACAAACCATACAATAAGTGGGTTGTTCATCACAGCCGAAATTGGTTCACTGGATATCGACTGGCACATTACGGCTTCGTCTTCCGGTATTTATTGAGATTAGAATAGTCTAGTGATAGATAACTTAAGTTAGTTCCTCCACAACACACCCCTCCCAAACCGATAACTCCGGTCGGTGTATAGGTATTTTCCCCATTTGAGTGGACCATGGTCGATAAATTTCCTTTTCCTGCCCGACGTCGTTGTTCTGGTGTGATTTGGGGTGGCTTAATATCAAATGTGTTGTAAACGGTTTAAATAGTCTCTACTTCTCGTTATGGGCAAAATTATTTCTTTTGGCCTGCAAGAAAAACGTTTAATTGTTATTTTCTCATGTATTAATCGTGAGAATTTAATAAAACAATTCATTACCTGCCTAGATAGGCTCCGCCACAAGTAATTAAGGGTCAATAAACCTCACCTCGGACCCCGCGTGTAATAATCCATCAAGGAATATGAGATATTGCCTCAGGGGTTTCCACTGGTGTTGTCAACCTGATTACTGTCTATTTTTAAAGAACGTCGGGTAAAATTGTTCTGCAGTTCTTCCATATTGTGGAAAAACAGTTTGAGTTCATCTATTTTGCTGCACGTAATATCTTTAAGTGACCTATACTCTCGGTAAATAATGTTCCAATAGTGGAAAAAAGAGTTGCGACTGGTAACCGTTGCAGTGTAACTGAAGTTTTTGTATCCAGTACAAAAACGCCTGCAGTCGCATACACAGTTACGACTTGGTCGTTTGTGAAGGTGTCATCATTTTAGGATAAGCAATAGAGTACATTGGCTGATTTTGGTTTCATAGTTTGTGGTAAGGCACTGTTCTCGTTAGGAGGGAAGAACTTTTGTTCCGTTTATAGCAGCATCGGTTTGTTTGTGCCTACAGTTTAGCGTTTCGTGGCCTAGAACAAAAAAGTTTATTTTAATTTGTTTTTCAATGAATGAGCGTCTATTGTACTTTTTATTTTTGTTCTGCAAAAATGATTGCTTGGTTGGTTTTATGATTCATGAATTCAGTCCGACCCAAGTAGATTAGTAGTATTCCTTCATACATAAGCTTTTAATTTTTTCGTCCCCCCCCAAAAAAAAATCCACCTCCGAAGTTAATTTGCGTTCTATTAACAGCTTTCGCTGTTTTGCGTGTTCTCAGCATTGTGGGTTAATTCAATTTCTTCCAGGTATTTAAATTTACTATCGAAAGGTCTGAACCCGAATCGAGTTGCATCTTTATTTCTTTATCATGAATTTTTATAGTCATGTATTTTCGCAATTCTTCTTTGTTATTTTCAGTCTCCGTCAAACACTCGGGTTTTATATTTAATTTAATTTCTGCAATGAGTACCTTTGTATCTCATTTTTTTACGTATTAAACATTTCCTTGATAAATATGGACAGTCCTTAACCCAATACAAATTATCACATCGATTACACGGAGACGGGATTTTTCTGTCTTCAAATTCTTTCTTAGCTATGTGTGTTTCTTTTTTCTCTAACTTGTGTTTTATTTTTTACGTGGTTTTTAAATTGTCTGTCTGCATTTTTTATCTGCGCGACTCTAGCTTCGATTCCATCAGATCTTTTTTTAATAATTTCTATTTTCTGGCAGAATTCCATTAAGTTTTGTGGGGTTAGGTGTGGTTCATTTTGCAAATTTTGTTATTGCACACCTCCTAAATTTCACTCTCAATCAGAAGTCTATCCTTGAGCAAATGCTAAACATTAAAAAATTGTATGCACTGAGGTCTGCAAGTTTTAATATGTCGCAAATTTTATATGACATGGCTGCATTACATTGCAAAATAATCTTTGCTATTCTTCTACAAATTCAGGTATGGCCAACACTTATGGAATAAAGAGATTTTCAGGCTAAATAGATCTGTAAGACGTTTCACCGTTCGGCGAAAGTTAATTCTGGTGTTTTACCTGGTAAAATAAAATCCAAACTTTTTACGTTCGGCAGTCTCTAATTTCCGTAATAGTAAGCACCTTTTTTCTGGCCCGACCACTGTTTGCAGCCGATACAAAAAAAAAAAAATCTTCATACCGATGAAAATAAGCATCGAATGATTTACCATTCTTCAGGTCCGTAGCATAAATTTCCAATCGCATTCCACATTGAGCATTGCGAAAACGCACTATTATTATCGGTGAACGTATTCACTTTATGATTTGAGTAAGCAGCTTTTCCATGTGCTGTTGATTTTCATATTGCTGGACCTGTAGTCTCATTAGTTGCTGTTGTTGTTGTTGCTGTCTTTCATCTGCGCGCAAATAAGTGGTGTTCAAATAATTGTTGTTAGTGTTGTTTTCCTCAGCACGTTGTTGTCTTTCCTCTGTGCGCTTTTGATGTTCCATTTGTAGTTTTAATAATAATGTACTTTGCAAGGCGTCAATTTTTGTATGATGGGTAAAATACTGTATTTTCATAAATTTAAGAAAATCGTATTCAGATTATCCCGTTTCTAGTATTTTTAGAACAACCGGGGAAAACAGAATAGTTTTTCGTTTTCTTTAATAACTTTGCAAACGAGAGTTAAATATACAAGTTTAAATTCCTTGGAAATAATATTTCTTCCAAAACGAATGTCTTTTTCATAGACGAGAAAAGTATATGAAAGAACTATTCAGTATTTTTCAAGACAAATGCCTTTTTTCTCCATAGAAAAGAAAAACTGTTAAACCGTACAAAAAGCCGAAAACTGTACGTTGTTTTGACCCTCAAAAGAGTTCGCTGACATTTCGTTTATTTTAATTACGCGAGGAAAAAACCACGGATAATTCGTATTTCTTTTTCTTTTGTATTTACCTGTGTGCCAAAGTTGTTGTGACAGTGCCAAGCAAAAAGAAAAAGGAAAATATATGAAAATATTCTTACTTTCAACTTGCTTATTTGGTTTTTACAATTCCTGTTTTTTCTCCTTTCATCAGTGTTTTCTGAACACTTGCTTGGTTTAATTCAGCTTTCCGTCTTGAGTCCTTTTGAATGCAGGTATTTTGATTGAAGGTATTTTAAATTCGAGTGACCTTCTGAGTTCGAAATCTACCCTCCCCACTATTATAACCCTGTTAAAGCGTTACAAAGGAAAACGGAACGCCAAAATAAAGTACCAACATGTATTGCAAAACATACAATAGGCGAGTTGTTCTGACGTAGCCGACGAACGATTTAGGTTACCACCGGATATCGACTGGTTATTTATTTATTTCCCACGAAACAAAATGTGACACAAGGTCAGTTTAATGTGGGAGATAACCATCTCCCCTCAAAAAGATGGCATTCTGCAAAAGTAAAAATTGCCTTGTTATTGAAGAGTTTCCCCCTCCATTGACTAAGGACAATTAATTTGAGTGCAGCATCTTAGCAGACACCACAGTTCAGCACGAGTGCCGCAGATCGGCTGGCCCCTTACGGCTTAGCCTTCAGGTATTTATTGATATCGTAATAGTCTATTGGTAGGTAATATAGGTTAGTTCCGCTACAACAATATCATAATACCTTTAACATCTATAATTTAACAGAGAATCGTTCTACATGCACTGACAATATTGTTATAAATCATTAAAAGTTTAATTCTAATACTACTTATAATATTAATAGTTAACTCTATCTTACCTCCTATGTTTCGTTTTGCATTAAATAAAAAGGCTAGTAAACTGCACTTCTTATATTATGAAAAATTAGTTTAATGATGGGTATTTACATTTCTATAATCTTGTTCGGTTGGTTAGTGATTAGCTGAGTAAAAGATTCGCAATGTAGAATACAAATCACTTTTTTATCGGTCTGTCACACGAATGTCTGGAATGGAATTTTTGGCAGTCTATTTGGGATTAAATTTTTGCTGGTCAGTAATGATTTAGTTTTAAATTTGTAACGAAGCTATTGATGCTAAGTTAGCAGCAGTGGCATCTCGACGAGATTAAATTTGAAAATCACGTTTTGCTCAATTTCTCACATTAAATTAAATATCAAGTTTCCTTAAGATTTTCACATTTAATTTTCAAAAAACGTTTACTTCAATTTACATGGCAAATTTTGGAATCACGTTTTCTTCAGCTTGTCACTTTAATCCTAAAAACAGGTTTCCATTCAGTTTTTCACATTTAATTTTAAATATCACGTTTCTCGCATTTTTTCACATTTAACATTAAAATCACGTTTCTTTTAGCTTTTCACATTTAATTTTATAATTATGTTTTCTTGAGTTTTCAACTTTATTTTAAAATTCACGTTTCCTTCTGTTTTTCATATTTCATTTTTTAATTCCGTTTTTTTTTTTCAGTTTTCCGCATTTTTTCAGTTTTTAATATTTTATTTTAAAATCACGTTATTATCAGTTTTTCAAACTAGAGGTTTACATGATTTACGTTGTAAATCCTCATTCTGTCTTTTTATCACATTAAAGTTTGTCATAGTTTTAAATCACACTAAAGTTGGAAGCTTCAATTTTGTTGGTGTGTCCGATTTAACTTTTCAATCACTTATAAGTTTGAAAGTACACTTTTGTTGGTGTGCAATATTCAATTTTTCAATCGCGTATATGTTAGAAATCAGACTTCCGTTAGTTACATTCACTTTTTTCATCACGCATACGTTAGAAACCACACTTTCGTTGGTCTGTCATATTAAATATATTTAAATACCGCTTAAGTTGGAAACCACACATTTGTTGGTAAGTCTTATTCAATTTTTAAATAACCCTTCAGTTAAAAACCACACTTTAGTTATTGAGTATTATTCAATTCTTAAATCACGATTAAGTTGGAAATCACACTTTAGTCGTTCTGTCACACTAAATTTGCAAATTACATTTTGTGGGTTTGTCACACTTAATTTTTAAATCTGTCCCACTTAAATTGTAAACACATTCGTGCCGGTGTGTCACACATAAATTTATAAATCGCTTTTATATACGTCTTATACTTCAGATTGTATTAAAAAAAATAATCGCTAAACGCGTACATAAAATGGACGCATCATAAGAAATTCGTTCTTTCCATCTTTTATCTATTATTACTTTGTCACCCTTCTTATCTCTAAATGAAAACTCTTATTACTGCGTCGTTTTAAATAAAATTATGTAGCAATCCGATTTGATGACGTCATGACATGTCAAGTAACACGTTATTTACAAACTCGGAGTGCGCTCGAAGATAAATCAATTTTCCTTAGATTATCCCAAAAAATAAGCGTAGTGTACATGTCGTACATCACATAGAAATCTGTACGGAGATATGCCATTTTTGCAGACTCACAAAATATACTCATACATTAGCTAAAACGAGCGCAAATACACAAGCACTACTTATTCATACGTGCATAATCGCATATATATATATATATATATATATATATATATATACATATATATACATATATATATTAGAATTTTCAGAATGTGACAATTTTTAGAATGTTGCTTGGGCGTGGAAACAATTATATATATATATATATATATATATATATATAAATTAATGTATATGTGCGTATAAACATCAATATGAAAATTGTACATGTTCATATCTATTATATATTTACTTCCTATTTATCACGTGTAAAAATACAAAGATTCTTTTAAAAAGCCTTTTCTTGAAAGGAGAGTAATCTAAACAGTATATATCTATCTTTACTATTATATAAAAGCAACTTTGTGTTTGCGTGTGTGAGTTCCTTCTATTAGGTTCCGAAACGCTGAGCTCATCTTTTGCAAATTTCATAGAAGGCTAATTAAATGTCAGGCCGTGTTCTTAGATATGTTTTGTACTCATACTAATTCATCCGATAAGTATCGAAACTCGAAAAAGTCCGATTTTAAAAATAGCGTTTTTCTCTTATGGATGAAAATATATTAATTTTAACGGGAGAATATTTTACGTTACACCAGGCAAGGGAGAAAATAACATCTTATAAAATATTTTCTTCTTAAACATAACACACACACATTTATTATAATCTGGATATACATATATATATATATATATATATATATATATATATATATATATATATATATATTATTATTATTATTATTACACTGAGGAGAACCGATAGTACCATTGAAATTATTGTTCTTTATAAAAAAAGAAGACTTTTTTAAAGATTTTAAATCCATTCAGGCGAAATTTAAAAACGGAGGCATTACTTTTGGAACGACTCTCATATTTCCCTGACGATTACTTGTGGAAATAAAACATAGAAGTTACTGAATTGTTTACGTCCTATATACATATTGTCATACTATATATATAAAATATACATATCAACATACATACATATATATATATATATATATATATATATATCCTGATAGATATTACTAGAGGTAATACTTTTAGGGTGATCCTAACCAAAAAGGAAAAGCTCAATCTTTAAGAATAGAGCAACATATAAGTTTAGTGGTTAAATTTAAATTCTGAACCACAAAACTGATACATACATATATATATATATATAAACATATATATATATATATATATATATATGTGTGTGTGTGTGTGTGTGTGTATGCATTGTGTTCGCGAAAAGTTTTATGTTTTCAACCTATTAAAGATCTTTTTATATTTATATTCGTTGTTTCCTTTATTTTATATAGCGATTCATTTGAGGAGAGTGTGTAATAAGGGCTAGAAAAGCGCTGATATTTTAGACTTTAAAACAGAGCATCAAGCAGCACTGCCTGGTGATTTTTTTAGTACACACAGAGGCTAAAAGTTATGTCATGTGAAAGCAAAGAATTCTGTTATGATAGCCCGGAAGCCACTTAGGGATAAGGGTTATTGCAAGTACCTTACGTTAGTGTGGAGATTTGATGAAGTGTTTACTTAAGGGGGCGGTTCATTAGGAATTTGTTAATGTTGGACTTAAAGACATCCAAGTGGTAGTCAGGTGGGAAGCAGGCAGACGGAACAGAGTTCCACAGGCGTGCAGTTCTAAGAAAGAAGCTTTGTTCATGGAATCCGCGTTTTGATTTAGGCACAAATATCGAGTGGGGGAAATTTTTCACAGTGGATTCAGCAAGACGGGTGTTTTTCGTGAAAGATTGGCGAAGGGGGACCAGAGATTGGAGTTCAGACGAGCACCTGCCATGGAAATAACGATAAAACAAGGATAGGCTCGCAACGTCTCTTCTGTGGGAGAGAGGTTGCAGGGTAGAGAAAAGGGCATCCCCCACTAAGCCACGAAGTCTATTTTGTACTCTGTCAAGGCAGGATAGGCTGTTTTTCGCAGCTCCTGCCCAGATATGGCAACCGTATTCCATTCTTGGACGTACTTGGCTTTTATATAGATAGAGAATTGCATCAGTAGTGAGATATCTTCTGGAGCGGTAGAAGGATCCCACCATCTTTCCAGCGACCATTGACAACAGACTTGATGTACGTGTTCCATTTCAGATCAGGAGTAAATGTCAAACCCAAAAGCTTGTCAAAACACAGGGCCTCACCCAGACGAGAGCCATCCATCACAATTGATGCCAGATGGGGATAAGAGCGTTGATGATGTAAGGATAGGAGTTTGGTTTTGGATGCATTAAAGATAACCAGCCACATCTTCCCCCACTGAACCACGCGCTCGAGATCAGAGAAGAGAGAATCAGAGAGAACTTTGTCATTTACAGCCTTTGATGTGTTGCCGTAGATGGTCGTGTCATCAGCATAGATGTCAACGAATGATTTAAGTATGTGTTTAGGGAGGTCATTGATGTAGATCAGGAAGAGAGTTGGACCCAGGATTGACCCCTGAGGGACTCCAGTATTTATATTGCAGGCCTCCGGTTTTTGTCCATCTACCACTACTCTTATGAGCCTATCGGAGAGAAATGATTTAATGATTGAGAAAACATTTCCAGTTATACCGAAGCTGGAAATCTTGTGAAGTAGACCCTTATGCCATACCTTGTCGAAGACCTTTGATATGTCAAGAACAATTGTCCTAGAAAGGAAGCCTCTGTCAAGAGATTCACTAATCCTGTGGGATATAACCGTCAGCAAATCTGCGGTAGATCTTGCAGAGCGGAAACCATATTGTGTGTCACTAAGAAGGTTATTCCTGCTGAGGTGGTTGACTATTTCTCTATTTAATATGGATTCCAGCAACTTACTCATAACACACAGGAGACTTGATAAGTGGTGATCACTGTGTGTAAAAAAAAAAAAAAATTACTCGCTCAAACATGTAAAGGAAAGTTAACAGAAATCGATACTCCTGACTTTGCTCTGCCAAAAATGATTGACAGTGAAAGCCTGAATTGAAGATTATTGCCGTTTGACAGCACAAAAAATCACAGACATTCTCAAAATTCATCAATCGAGAGTGGTAAATGAATTGTATGAATTATGCTAAAGTTCTTTACTTTATAGAATTTCAATGAATGACTCGTCTCCTCAGAGGAAAAATAGCAAGCAAAAGATACATCAGTAGATTGGCTAAAATTTTGCTGAAAACGTCGAATTGTGAGGGAGTAATTTTGTAGAAAATAATATTGAAATATATGTCCCAGTATTATACCACATGGAAATTACATATAAAAACTGAATGTAGAAGTATTACAATCCAAAAATAGATGGGTGAAGATGTATGTTGAATGGTAATAAAAATCCATGATGTATAAGCTGTTCTCAAAATAGTGAAGTCCTTTTGTAAACTTGGGGAATATTAATTCATATAGATCCATTAATGAAGAAGAACACTCCAATGTGTATACATTATTCCATGAAGAGTTACAAGAAAGGAAGAAATATAATGAGTGTGAGAAAATGAGATTTGACTAGATGTCGCGGACAAGGGAATAATTTTTCAGCGGCCGTTTCCATACCAACCTAAAATCTAAAAAAAAGAAGCTAAAATAGAAGTTAGTGAGAGTTAAATATCGCGGGAGAGTATGGTAGGAATTAAACCGTTAAGGACATCTAATGTTGGTCGCTTAGTGCAAAGGCTCATAGGTAAAGATAACTCAGTGAGAGTGTGGGCGGAGAAAAAAGGCGCCGTACTTGACCCCAAAAGATACAATAACATCGAAGTAAACATGGAAAGAATTAGAAGTAATTACGTCTTCATAGATATAGAGTAAATACTGTTCGTACAAAGACCAAGCATATTTAATGTGTATAAATATAAATAAATATATGAATAAATACGTGTTGTAATTTCTATTTTACCTTACATTGATTTGATAAATTTTAAGTCTTCCAACGTATATGCCTGCATATACACACACATACACAAATATATAGATATATATGTGTATATGAATAATTCAACACAAAACAAATGTAGAAATAATGAAGTGTATTATTTATTCGCCAGTTCAATAACAAAAACATATAGTGATTAGAATATATAACCTCTTCATATTATGGCATTTCGAAGTTCAATGCTTCTCCTCAGAGGAAAAGTACGCCGTAAAATGTAAGAAAATGAACGCAGTAATTTACTCAGAGGGCAAAAGTAGGTATCATTGCGATCCCATATTTTAACTGTACATTAGCGTTCGTTTAGCATGAATACTGTTTATCCGGAATATAGGAATGATCAGAGCTCAGCCAATCGGAAAGAGTGGAATTATTCTGGGAGACATCATTAATTTTGAATCGCAAAAGGGAAAGATTATGCTATGTCTAGGAGTTTAGGATCCAGTTACGAAGGGTAAACACCCATCTGTCGAAAGTGCAGAATTCCTCCCAGTGATGATTGGGGGCTGTAGGAGGGCCTGATATTTAGTTAGAAAAAAACTTTATACAATCAAAATATTATACATGAAGATTAATGTTTTATGTGTGTAGGTTTTATCTCAAAATGCAGTTTATTTTGTATATGTGTTATACTTCCAAAATTCTTTAAAAAAATCAAAAAATCTATTCAAATAAAAAGGAGTGATGTAGTAACCGACGTATACACGGAAGAAACTTATATGATGAGACCCTATCTTCGTAGGGCTATTTTTTTAAAAATAACTATATAGATATCAAGTAGTTGACATGTTTGTATAAATTAATACATATATATATATATATATATATATATATATATATATATATACTAGAAGATGTACTCGGTGTTGCCCGGTTTTAAACATTAAGTAAAATTTATTAACAGATGAAATAAAAAAACGGAAATAAAAATTCGACACGTGCATGGGGTATTATGTTTTATTAAAGAATTTACTTCTCCTAATTAAATATATACTCGAGCTGAGATCGAAACCAAGTCAATTACGATAACAATAAGACCAGTATGATATGATCTTTAAAATGTTTTCAAGCCTACTTATTCGTAACATAATGTGAAAAATTCGCGAACGCGCCGTCGTGATACAGTTTACAAACAAATAAAAATATGACTCCCATGAACCAATCTTTTACTTTTGACCCTTTAACATCCCTGTTTCCGGATGGAAACAGATTAAAAAGTTTTCTACATATCTTTATACACTATATACCAATTTCAATTCTGTAGATAAACATTCCGTTGAGTTTTCACGAGAAAACAGTGCATGATGGAGAAGTTACTATTTCTCCCCTCTCTTTTTAAATTCATCTTGAATATCTATCGGTCAGACACCCCACCCTACCTCATTGCTATCGAGACATTCAGCAAAGAAATATCTAGGCGTTAACTATAGAAGAAAGCGATTTAGACACCCCACCCCCATCCTTTCACCGAGTGATTCGTCCAAAACACATGCCAAGGTCACGACGAGAAGTCATCCAGACACCTCACCTCCACCCCAAAACGAAGCAGTTTGCGGGGAAAAAAGAGGAGAGAAAAACCGTTTTGGAGGAAGTGGCTTGCACGGAATAAAGAGTTTAAACAAAAAGAATGGAGCTGATCACATCGTTGAACGAATGTCGATAATAAAAATACGACAGACACCAGCCAACATGATTCGATCGACAAATTGGAAGTTACTCGACTTAATCCTCATTCCTGGAGCTCAAAAGGGAACACAGAAAAACTATGAAAACATCTTGGCTTAGAGACATCGGGATTAAACACGCGACTTATGCGGTAAAACGACGACACTCTTAACTGAACCTTATCCATGGAGCCGAAAAGGCAATTCATCAAAACTACGAAATTACCTTGGTTCAAGATATAGGAAGGACAGAACCGAACGTCGGTAGTTGAGAAAATAAGCGAGAAAGGAACACGAGGGAAGACAAGTGGACAAGCGAACTTCGAATGGATATCGACTCGCGCGTCGGCAAAATAGGACTGCCTCACATTAAAACATCACAACATGTAATTTTGTCGGATATCCAATCATCGGTTGGATGCACGTTCTTATAGTTCAGTACTATTCAATATCCCGCCCCTATATTTCACAACGTCGACTTGCTGGAGTGAAAAGTTTTCTTTAGTGTTGTCCCCTCTTTTGACCCGTTGGACACTGTTTACATGTTTTCTTGTTATTATTATTTCTTTTAATATTGTCTTGATTATTGAATGTTTAACGCACAATAAATGACATGCGTATAATATATAAACAACCGTGTTTTTTTCCGTTATTCATAGCCTGCTATTTTGTCACCTGTGAATCTTATCAGGAAATTCCACGACGGAAGTACTGTCCAGAACCTTGGTAAGTGCTACTGGATTGTGATAATTTTACAGCCGGCACATACATCATTTTTTAAAAATTTTACGATACGTTTCGGGGATAAATTCCCTTTTAGGATTTTTCAACCATGACGTAGCGTCACAAAGTATATAGATTAAGAAGTGATAACACACACATTCTCACTCATATATATATATATATATATATATATATATATATATATATATATATATATATAAATATTTAAATATATATATATATATATATATATATATATATATAAATATTTAAAAAGATAGAGTACAACATAGGGAAAATAGGAAGAAAGTTATATTGGCGCTGCATCCAACAATTTTCACATACATCTTGTTTCCAGATTTGCAAATCGTTGGAAGGACTTTAGTTGTATGGCAGCCACTCGTGCCTTGAAGACTATCAGAGGTCCCTTTATATACATAAATAACATTTTATCAATTAATATAAGTAATTTATAAATAATTTTAATACTTTAAAATTTAATTAGACTTTTTATATTAATTATTATCATAAATATGTGTATTTCTATTTATTTTCATAATTTTAGTCGACGAAAATTTATATGACCATTTTTTCGATGAATATTTAATGCTTCAGCATCGTTTAAAATCTTAATGATTAATCATCTTTTCTACAATACCTGTTTTAATTTTTTTTCAGATGTCTTTTTAATTTGACGATTTCTTTAACATATTGTCTATCCGACCTGTTACCATTTTATGAGAAAGTATTCATTTGATTTCTATAATTTAATCAATTTGCTCCTTTTGTAGAACAATTATGATTAAGCGATATTAAAGCAACCATCTAAATTTAGTTATATCACACCTGTGATATTCAAATGAAGTATTATTGATTTCTTCTCGATAGATTGGCTGCGGCTTCATACATACTTTGGTTATTTTCTTTTCGTAAGTTATTTATAAAGAAAAATGAATATTTAGGTGTGATTTAATACCTTGTCTTCTAAAATAGAATTCTTTATGAATGTGCTATTATTTTCGTTTTTATAAGGCGTAAATAAAAGTTTAAAATATAAAATAAAAAAAAATTAAAGAAGTTTTAAAACATACCTTCATTAAGCAAGCGTGTTCACTGTTTCCTTTTTCTGTTTTTAGTGATCCTTTAGGTAAATTCATATTTCTATCCTTCAGGAAGATTTTTAATTTCTGTAAAGAAAAAAGAAAATAATTTTATAAATTTAATATATATATATATATATATATATATATATATATATATATTGAAAAAATTGCGATGTACAGTCAATTTGAGGGTGGTAAAAGAATTGTCGGACGTCGTTGGCTTAGGTACAAGGACAAGTTGAAGAGTAACTTGTCTGCAGTGAGGAGTCTTGAAGATGAGGTGAATGACCGATAAGGATGGAGATCAAGGTGTTTTGAAGGTCTCTAGAGGTTTCAATCTGAAAGCTTAAGGCAACTGAAAGAAAGCAGAGTAAGAGCAAAACGACTACCAGCCGCACCAATATCTGCAGCATTAAATCCACATTCATGTTCTATTTGTGGCCTTGTCTGCAAGTCCCTTGCTGGACTAAAAAGTCATCAGAGGCAAAAGCATAAATGAGTTTTAGAAATATGGGTTGTCCGAACCTCATACGTCGAAATCGACGGAAGAGTCCATCATATATATATATATTCTGTACTTATGCATCATGTTTTTAATTAGAAAAGTATTGTTGAATAGCACGGAGTGTTTTTAATTAATAAACTTTTTTGTAATTTTTCAATTTTTCGAATTGTCGTTCTTATTTCTCGATCGCCTCTTTGCAAGAAAGTTCCGCAGTCGTCCTCGTCTATCTGTTTTTTCTTATGGTTGTTTTTTTGTCAAGTGCTTTCGACTGAGTTTCATCAGTCGTCTTCAGCCAGTTTTTGATTACTGTTCGCGTACAGAAATATGCCAGCAAGTTTAAATGAAAACTATTCATAACACATTTCTTTTACTTTTGTGTATGCTCAGATTCATTCATAGTTTGAAGTAGTTAAATTTAAAATATTCTATATCTATCTTGCGATAGATCTGATGGTAAAGAACGCAGCTTGAGCAGTTAATGTTTTGGCTTCGATTTTAGGTAGCGCACTCAAGTCATTTTTTTTTTACTTTTGAAATCAGTACTACAATATATAAGTATAATATAAAATTCAATAGAGAATTGGCTCTGACATAATAAATACGAACTTTGCATCAATCACAATATATTAAACCGTATACGCCCCCTTTTAGTACAAAATAATTGTAAACTTTATGTCTTGTTTCAGAAACATAATTTCTATTTAACACCAAAGCAACAGACGCATTAAAGATGCGCTTACTTGCACGCACACGCACACACACACGCACACGCACACAAGCAACACATACATACACAAAGTCCCCAAAGTCCTAACATATGCAAATTTGAGTTCAGCACCATGCAAAACTGTTAAATAGACCTACACAGCAAATTTTGGACAAATACGGTAAAATAGTCCCCAAAAATGGAGTGGTTTTATTTACCCTGAAAGAGCCCCTGGGGCACACCCAAAAGTTATCGCGGGGTATAGACAAACAAAATTATATAAAAATCAGTTAGTTAGAACTTTTCAGAAAGTTTTATAAAAATACAAGGCATCAAAATTTTTTAAGCACAAAAGTGTCAATTTTAGCCATTTTCACCCGAAAGGCACCTCTAGAGGGGACAACCAGAGTTTTCCCGGAGCATCCGTTTTGTTACTTTTTCTTACTATTATCATATTTAAAGTTTGTGCAAAATTAAAAAAAAAATCCAAGGTGTAGTGATTGAGATAAGTGCAGACAGACAAACGGACGAATGGGCAAGGGTGGATTTACAGGTCCCCCTCCTTTTGTCGAGTGACCAAAAAGTGTCAACGAATGAAAGCATCTTGAAATAAAAAACATAGAAGAAACAATAATAATAATAATAATAATAATAACGAAATTATTTTCGCATCTGAAAGTGTTTTCTAAAATAGTGTATCTGTTTATTATATATTTTCCATTTCAAGATGTTTTTGCTTGCAACACTTTTTAAACTTCATATTTGGCGCGCCTTTCCGACTTGATAAATAAGAAAAAGAACACTAAAGAGTGCTGCGTGTACATGCCAGCTGACATGGCCTCGATGGCACAACGACGGGGATGGGCCTTTTATTTTTGATTCTGAGGAAGGAAAAAAGCGCCAACAAAGCCTAAGAACTCTCCCCCCCCCTCTCTCTCTCCCTGGCGACGAATTTTTTAATCCAAAATTAATTAGAAAAATGAAATAAAATAAAATTCTTTTTCGCATCTCAAAGCGTGCTCTTAAGCAGTTCATCTGTTTACTATATATATATATATATATATATATATATATATATATATATATATATATATATATATATAATACTATTGCTCTTGATTTTTAAGTTGATAACCATTGCTGGGGAGGAATAAAATATATGAAATAAAGATAAATTTAATATCTTGCTTCAAAAGACTAAATTCCTTATACAAACTGAAGTTACAATCATAGAAATTATGCATATGCATACATAGACACAATTATATTGAAATCGCTTCAAATATGCTTTGAAGCTAATTGATGTAAATGAAAAGCGAATAATGAAATATGATTATTGCAAAGATAGGATATGCTTACTGACTTTAGTGTTGAAAAGACGAAATCGAGAGCCAGGAGTAAAACAGTTAAAAAGATAATTCACAAGCCTACACGCATTGGAAAATAGTTTCTGGACAAAGTAGTTATATTAAAATGATGTATAAATACAGCGAATTGATAGACGAATAAGTTAAACGATCTGGAATATAAGAAGCTTGGAAGAACACATACCATAATAGTAGTAGTGTAGTACAATCCCAGCCTAGCAACATAACATTTGTCAGAGATGGTTACAAAGAATAGGAAAGGGTATTGCTGAGATAATTGCAAATAAATTTTTGTACCTTATCAAAAATCCTGGAATAGGACAGAGAGTTACCAGCCAAAATGTGAAAAATATACCCCATACATTGTCTGATTGTAGATTTGTAGAAATAGATACTAGCCCTAGGTTACACAAATTGTTCATAGCGATATATATATAATTGTTTGGTGACCCGGGCGTAAAGGCTTAACAAATGGAATCAAAGCTGGCTTCATAGCTGGGTTCGAATCTCCCTACCGGAAAAAAATGTCACCATTTACACAAACAACTACGTAAGCATGAAACACTAGTGTCTATTGATACGTATAAAAGAAAAATTATTTATTATAATTCTACAACCTCTTTAAGAATACTTAAGCATGGGCACTGCCTGGGAAGAAAAAACTAATACTACCGTTTATGGAATATTCAACTATCGTTTATGAAATATTCACGATTTCCTTCGTTCGAACACTATTGATTGTACATAGTCTGCGCTAAAACTGTGCATTTATTAGTTATTTATTCCTTTTATCCCGGTGACAATTGTTTGGTGGTCCGAAGGTAAAAGCTTAGCAAATGGACTGAAAGTGGGCTTCGAGGATGGACTCAAATCTCCTAAACGACAGGAATTGTCATCTACTACACGTAAGCATGACACATTAGTGTATGTGGGCATAAAAGAATAATTATTATATATACATATATTATTAAATAGATTACGTACATAAAAGTAAAATCCATGGCGACGCATGTCTCTGGCTTTCAGCCATCATCAGTGTGGTTTAAGATAGAACTCATGACACCAGCACCATAAGTCGAGGGTTCTACAAATGAGCTACAATGGGTCACACTTGGATGCACGATATCTTATCGCTTTTAAATTTAAAAATTGTTGTTGTTGTTGTTGTTGTTTTAAGGTCATTAACAACTTTGGAACGCTGTTATTTATTAAGTTTTTTTTTATAATTTATGTATATATATACATATACATATATGTGTGTGTGTGTGTGTGTGTGTGTGAATGAATCCCCCTTATTTTTATAAGATGTAGTTTTATTTTGTACTGTTAAATTATATTACGTGCATAAAAGGGTTAACCATGGACATGGCTTCGTTCCATGTTAACCCATGCTGTTAATGGCTGAGAGCCAGAAACCTGCATATATTAGTTTGACTGAATATCAGCAATAATTTCTACGTTTTCATTTTTTAAAACCATTAAACTGAAGTTTGTACTACGTTTTTTTAAACTGAAGAATTGATACTTATCCAGTTCTTGTTTGACCCATCCATTATTCCGCTCCCTTTTAGCAGTAAGACTAATCAACTCTTGTAAAGACTTTATCTATATACCAATAAATCAATATATACAAGGATTTGCAGAAACTCTAAAAAACGACCTTTATTCGGTCATGCAATGGGGCCGTTGGTGGATGGTAAAGGTTAATGCTAGTAAGTCTAAACTTCTTTCTATAACAACTACAAAAATATATTCAACCACCGATTGCCACGACAAATAATCTGCGAACCAACTTTTAAACTCCCCGACGTAATAGGGGGTGCAATATAAATTAAAACAAATACATTTCCACGTTGGCGCTCCTCATTTGGTCCTTCTACCGTTCTATAGAAAATCGATCACATTCGAGAGCATCGTATATCTTAACAAAACTACACTTCGGCCATGTACAGAGCAGGGAAGATTCACTCGATTAGCTAAAGAGGCTAATTACCCTTTGATTCTTGGCCGATAAAAAAAAGTTATCCATTAAACAGCGGGTTCTTATATCAAAACGAGTTCTGCTCAAATAAATCGGAAACTGTCCCCGATAAAAATATTTTCATAACCAGAAAAAAAAGCAAGAAAAAAAAAACGATGAAATAAAAAAGCAAACTAAAAACATAATCCAAAACAAGTAATTAATGTTGGTTAATTTATATGATAAAAAAATAAAAGAAAGAAAGCGGAAAAACGTCTTTATATGAAGAAATAAATACAGGGAATGGCTAGAATTCATAGTAAATAGATTGTTCATTAAACATGTATAAACTTGCCTCAGTTTTTATTGATAGTGTATGTATTTTTGTAGTCACGTAGTTTGGGTTGGTTGTTGAATGACATTTTGTAATCATGGATTTATAGTCTGGCTATAGGGTATATTTTTGTAGCTACGAATTTTGCGGTGGTTGTTTGGTTTATTTTGTAATCATGTATTTTGGATTGGTTCTTTTGTGTATTTTGGTAGTCATAAATCAAGGCTGGTTGCTGTGTGTATTTGCGTAGTTACGGATTTTGGGGTGATTATTGGATTTATTTTTGTAATCATTGGTGTTGAGTTGGTTGTTATGTTTTATGACATGCGAACTGTCGCTGAGTAATTATCTGCAGAGCCTTGCGTATTTTGTGTATCGAATTCGTTTTATAAACAGATATTCCATTTAACCTATAAATAAGTATGTGGCAGGTAGCACAATTGCATCGATGTGTTTAGAGTCAAAGTTTACAGCTATACACATACGCACACACACACATACACACACATACACACACCCATATATATATATATATATATATATATATATATATATATATATATATATATGAATTAAATATGATATTTTAATTTCTGCAGATTTAGTATTTATTACTATGGAAACAATTCCCTATTTATCATATTGTACCCAATATGTATTGATGATTTTAAAAGCGAAAAATAATATATGACTTTGATGTCATCAGCGAAAATCTAAACTAATATATTTAACTCTCCAACTTTACTCTGGTGATCTGAGCTAAAATGACATACACATCAAAGTTACCAATTAATCAACTTAAACGTATAAATGTATATTTGCGCATGCGTTCACGGTACACATTAAGTCGACAAATGCCTGTCAAGTTCCAATGTTTCAATTTTTATCCCCTTAGAAGTTAAGTTTACTACCTAAAATCGAAATCGAATTTGTTCAATCTGTACGAATCCTCTCTATATAAACTTTCAAGTCTGTTACATATGAATTTTGTCGAAAGTTAACACATTAAACAGCCTAACATCACAATTGCATTTTAGAAACTTTCTTACTACACAAGCCGAAAGGACCGATATATAAAATCAACAGTAAGTTCTTTGATATGACAAAGGCGCATTCGAAAAGAAAAGTGTTTGTTTAAAGCACCATTAAATATTGTTACAAGTTTTTATCATTTTAAACTTCAATTCAAGCCATTGCAAACGCACAAGCAGTACGGCCAGGCACATAAAATCAATAAAAGGTTCTTTGATATGACAGGAGTGCGTTCCAAAAATGTTTCTGTTTAGAGTACAGTGGAAGCATGATACTTGATATTTTCATTTGCGCCAAGCCATTATATATATATATATATATATATATATATATATAATTTTAGAAAATCAATAGTAGGTTCTCTACAGTGCAATGTAGACTACAATGTATTGTGGATTAAGTCATTGCGGGAAGGGATGTTAATACTAATATAATAATGCACTGCGATCGATTCCCAAGTAGAGTAGGCACTCAATCGATTTTATTGAAAAAAACGGGCGATTTCACCGAAAGTATTAGACTGTGAAACATTGGTTGATAATCATTCAATTCCAGGCAACGTCTGTTATATATATATATATATATATATATATATATATATATATATATATATATATATATATATATATATGTATATATATATATATGTATATATATATATATATATAATTATTTTGGAACGTATGTAGAGAGTCCAGATGAACCTCCCCCACTTCTAGATCTATTTCTGACCACAGTTCCCGTGTTTGACAAAAATCCATAGATGAAATGCTTTAACGAATCTTGCTTTTCTGGCTGCTGGAAAACTGCGTCTGTGGTACCTGTTTACAAGAATTCTGGTGAAATTAAATTATCGCCTCATTATCCTCCTCCCTCTTTTTGGCAAAACATTTGCATCCACAAAAATTAAAGCTCTAGTCCATCACCTCACAGCTGCTAAACTTCTATCTGATCAAAAATATGTTTATATAAGCCTTTTCTACTAGAGATATCCTAACTGTAATTTTTGAACGTATATATCATGCACTGGATAAAGTATGGAAGGTTAGAGCGTAGCATTAGATCTATCTAAAGCCTTTAGCAGAGTATGGCACGAACGATTGTCCCCTCATGAAAATCAGATCCTGTAGTATGACTGGATGAATACCTAACATAATTTAATCCTTATTAAATAAGAGATTAATCTAGATTGGCCCCGATGGTCGTACGTCAAAACAATATGATATAAGTGCTAGTGTACTTCGGCGGTCGATTCTACTATTCTTGATTCCTATTTAATATTTTTGATTTCTATTTACTATTCCTGATATTCATAAATAAATAAATAACCTCCCTGATAAAATTGTCTCTGAGATGGCTATATTTACTGACGACAAGACGCTCTTTAAGAGACATAAGAGGAAAACGAATAAACACGTGCCTCATGCAATGGCGGAAACCCTAGGGGAAGACCTCCAGTCGGTAGTGGAATGGGGACAAAAATGGATGGCCACATTCAATGCTGCCAAGACTAAGCTTGTTTTCTTTAATGACTACAATAAACTTGCACAATCACTAATATTCATGGTTATTAGTGGTTGAACTATGGCTATTGTTGGTTAAATACTTCGTTAACGCTCTTCGGCTGTACGTTCACGGGAAATCTGATTTGAAACAAGGTGTCTCTCTTTACCGTGCTAGAAAGTTATTTACGTCTACACAGCTACCATTCGCTCATGCATGGAGTATTGTTGTCACATTTGAACTGCTGCATCTGCTACTAGTCTCTCTCTCACAGACAGGGTCCAATAGAGAGTCGCCACTTTAATAGGCCCTGCACTATCACCTAGGCTTCAACCACTCTCCTATTGACGAAATGTTGCATCTATCTGCTTGCTCAACAAGTTTTTTTAATGATGCGTGCCACGACGAACTATAAAACCTTTTCTTCCTCTACATAAATACCCCCGACAAACCCGACAATCAGCAAAATCCCACCTCTTCACAGTAGAAATCCTTAGATGTATGAAAGCGTTCTACTCTAAGTTTCTTCTTTAGGACTGCTAGACTTTGGAATTCCCTTCCGGATTCCTGCTTCCCAACTGTACTGACATGCAGAAGTTCAAGTTTAATGTAAACAAACATCTTACAGCTCAATTCCTTACATAGTATCCTTGCAAAGTATGTCCCAGACAGTAGCCCCCGTTCATCAAAATAGCACAGCGCTTTGTTTGGGATGAAAATGCAATAATTGTTTTTTTAAACCACTCAAGAACGCTATCACGTTTTGATAGGAATAGATATCGTCATGAACTCTTCAGGCTATTGCATGAGATTTCTGTTACTGTGTGTGTTTTTATATATTCATATGGCGCTGAATTTTCTATTGAGCCAATACTATTTTTTTCTTTTCATATACCCTTTATCGCAGCCAATAGTCGCACATCTATCGAGTTTATTTTACCTATAATAAACCACATTCTTTGGTAGTTTAAGAGCAGTAAAGCCATCTATTCGTTGTGTTAGAAAGTGACCTGATTTATGTTTATTTCCACTTATATTTTCGTTTATGATAGTTTTTGTTTTCTTATTAATTGTTATATATTGTTACTCGAAACTTACTATCTCGCTCCACTCACACTGTTGAACACTGTTGAAGTAAATACAGAAAATCGATGCATAAAATTTTTTAAAAAATACGTGAAATATATATATATATATATATATATATATATATATATATATATATGTGTGTGTGTGTGTGTGTGTGTGTGTGTACTTTTGCACAGACAAACTATTTCACTTTATCACAACTCTTCAGTTCCGCTAGACTAGCACCCATGTAATGAGGCCACGGTGTCATATGTAACAATTACGGCAGCTCACGTGTGTGAATGACCAAGCCATAGCTCGACAAGAGCTGACGTTATAGTGAAGAAGGATGAAGGAAAGAAAAGCGTAGAGATTTGAAACCACTTTTGCTGCGAAATTGAGACGAAACCCGTTGCCGGAGAGAGAAATTTGAAATACCTGCGTGGCAGCAACTAGACTTAAGCTGACGTGTCGGCAAGGAAGGAGAAAAGCACGTGTTCGACACGTCAGCGTTTTGTTAATTACATGGCGAACGAAGAGACTTGTAAAAAAAAGATACAGGCAGTGTTTAGAAAGTACCATGAATAAATGCCTTTCATTTCAACTAAAAAAAAATAAAATATCAGTCGAGTTTTATTTATTTAGTTGTTTGCGAGACTTTCATACGGAGCGATGAATTTGTGTAAAAAATGTAACAACATTTCAACCATATCTAACCTGAGTTCAAACCAATATCTATATTATAGTTTGCAAATATCAGTATTTTTAAAGATCACCACATCCGAAAGATGCTTTATATTTTCATAAGACTCATATTGTTATTTATCACATTTTTCGCTCAAGTGAAACATAGGAGGTATGATAAAATTGGATTTTTTTAACCTAAAATAATTTTCTGAACACCAATATATTTCCACACATGAAACGCAAAAAAAAAAAACTGTCTATGTGGGCGGTAAGATACTCAACACTGTTAGAAAACTGTTCGTTCATTATTTTAAATCCATAAAAAATAAATTGGGTATAATTTCCTCGTCTATCTATGCTTGAAATAGAAATTGATTATTAGATAAAATAAATTATTTTAATCAATGTAAGCTTACATACTCCATGAAGCCAGACACTTTGGCTATCACTCAAAATTATTTTATTTGTGTTTTAGGTTTGTGCTTATATTTGTATCGATTACAAATAACTAAATGAACGTATTTTTGTCAGAGGAATAATCTATTCGCAAAGAACCTGATAAAAATTCTTAAACGAAAGTTTATATGACATTAGATGCATATCTAATATATTCCTTGGGCGCTAAAAACTACGCAATGATTAAAGAAAATTATCAACACTCCGCTACATTAGAAGAGCAAACTAGATTGAAAAAGTTCAACGTAAACTGTGGTGATGGCATAGACACAGTCTACTCTAGACAAAAACAAACAGGTAGAAAAGCATTAAAGAAATTCTTAAAGTCATGCAATAAACTACGAGATAGACCCAAAGAAAATTGCTTGTCACATATCCGGCTGGCACTGGCAAATATTGATGCAGACATGGATTACAAATATAATGGAATCTATTCTTAAAATCGAAATAATTCATACGATCAAATATATAAATTGTCCGTTCAAGGATGTTAATATCCATATGCTTCTACGTCAGAATAAGAAAAAACATACTTTCAGTTAAACAACCATGCTATAAAATATGAATTTCTATTTGATTAAGTAGGTCGTGTATGTAGTTTGTGTGTTTTAAATATTCGAGGTTGAAATAATATGTTTATAACTATATATTGTCTTCCGTTTTATACGCTAATGAAACATGGACTTTATAAAGAAGCTGGAACGCTTTCAGCAACTGAAACTAAGGCAAACCCCCAACATCTTTTAGGATCTACACCACCAACACAGATTTGCAAGACAGTCCTAATGAACAGCGTCAAGATCATTATCATCCACCACCGCTTTCACTAAACAGAAAGCGTTACAAGGATGGATCTTTCCAGACTGCCAAAGAAAATAGTATATGGCGATCTGGTCATCGGAACCAGGCCACGAAGGCCACCTAAAATGCGCTACAAGGACTAACTAAAGACCAACACCCTGACACTTACCAACATTAGTTCGTCTTCGTGAGAAAAAAAAACTGCCAGGGACCAGATAATGTGGAGGAGACCAATATGCGATGGCACCACGGATTTCGAGGAAAAGAGGAGGTGAATGCAGAAGAAAGGAGACAATGGATTAGAAAACCTTGGTGTCGATCCTGTTCTTCTCTTCTACCTCCTATGAACACCGTCCGCTGCTGTTCCACCATCGACTGAATTTCGTAAGTCATGTCAAACATAAATATCAAATGCGAAGGTAGGACTCATGACAGAACCCGATACTCGGACACGAGTGGATGCGGAGGACATTGTCTTCACTATATGTGAAAGGTTTTGCTTTTCCTGTGAGTCATTAGTTTAACGCGAAACTTCTGGTTGCAATTCTTGTCATTTTCATTCTCTACCACAGCATTATAAATTATTTTTAGAATATGAGGATCTTTTCGTAGTCAGTAAGTTAGCAAAAACAACGAGGATGTTTAAAGTAATGAATAATTGTTCTTCACCTCTTGGCAAATCATTAAAGCTACTTTACGGCTTTACAGTAATCATAGGAAATGCTTAAGGACTGGGTCTGTAGTGAAAACAGTAGTGATGTCGAAAATTACTTACCTACAAATGTTTTCTAAAGTCTAGTTACTTCACAATAGAATAGACAAAATTGCGACGCGCAGCTGATTATATGCTCAACGGTCACGTGAAGGTAACATGAATTCTTGCCGTTGGTATGCAAATAAGATAACCCTAAGCTGCATACAAGCAGGCCGTTTGAAAAACGAGAAAGTTTATTTGTATGAGACCTACGCACACGTATCGCGTTGATACGTTTATGTAGATTTATCTTATTATTATTTCACTCATTAGAAGTTTTACATAGATTATTTTAAAAGATTGATCACTGATAATAATCGGTGGTGTTCCCTGGTGTTTAAGTGACAAGTAGCCCCCCCCCAAGATTTCCAGTACGCTCCACATCTTTCGATAACGTTTGCAAATGCATTTGCATCGTTGCAGCAGCCACTTGTCATGTACGATGGCTATTGGTTATCGCTGTAATATTGATGGCAATAAGCCTCCCCAAGGTACTTGTTCCTTCACGCTCATCCATCTATCCGCCTTGGTTATTGTTTGTAGTGCCAGTCAATGCCGACATTTCAGCGTTTTTTGGGGGTGGGGGGCGGGTTGTTAATTATAATTTTGCTATTTCAGATGTCTTGGTTCTATATGATGGTGTTCTATCTTTTCTTTTACATACGGTCGGTTAGCGTTTATAGTTCATGTGAGTAAAACTTTGTATTCGAGGGTTTTCCTTATGATTTCACCAGTTTTTATTATTTCTACCAGTTGTATCACCTCAGCCTTCATCTTGATTCTAATTTTTCTTATTCTTTTCTCGAAGATTTCCGAGATTGTTCTTAGTGCTCCTACGGTTATTGGTGTTAGCTTGACTTTCTTTATCTTTCATATCCCTTTCAGCACTCTGGCTATTTGCGCGAATTTGCTTCCTTTTTCTGTTTTCTTTATGGACTGCTTATCTTTGCTGGGATGTATTCATCTCTTTGTACCTCCATATTCCCTAGGATTTTATAGTATAGTTTTCATTTCCCAGTATTGCTAAAAGTTATTATTATTATTATTATTATTATTATTATTATTATTATTATTATTATTATTATCATCATCATCATCATCATCATTATTATTATTATTATTATTATTATTATTATTATTATTATTATTATGTTAGAACATTATTTCAAAGAAAGAACCTCTGACTGCTTAGCTTTTCTAACTGACATTCAAAGATGGTCACAAACTAAGAAAAATCTAAGCATGGACAGATACAAAAAGGTATATATTTCATAGACCGTATTAAATGTTCTAACAGTTGTTTTTCACGACTTTTGAAATGTGTAAAGAGGTTTAGTTTTACATCAAATAAAAATATACAAATGCGTATTGCGTTATTTTGTTTTCCTAAGGAGCTGTTTTTGAAAGCATCGGCGACGATTGCACCTTCTCTATTTGCCTATTTCTCTACATTTTCCGCATTCTGTCATCAGCATTAGTTATCACCTCAATTCTTCATCCTTGCTCGTCAGTGCCGCCTGTATATTTTCGCTTTCCACACATAAATCTCTTCTTCCTTCTAATTTCATCGCCGATTGCAACAAAATAATTCCAATACGCGTCTCTTATCGGAGCAAAAATATGGCTTCTATTCACAGATAAATACACTACGCGCAGTTTTCAACCAATGACATGTGAGAAAAAAACTATAATAGGATTAGACCGAAAATTTTCGAATCATTTGAAAGTTATAAGCTTTCATCCTATTTCTTGAAGAACAGAAGATTTTTACAGCCGAAACACATACATACAAGCACATATACGTCTATAATTATATTTAAATAAATGAATATACGCACGTTTATATCGAACATAAACATAAACACCCAGCCGTATATATGTATATATATATATATATATATATATATATATAACCTCTTTTTATAACCTCTATTTTTCATCTCAAGTTTGTAACTATTATTCTCGTAATAACGTATTTTTTCATTTCACAATGTCTAACTATTATTCTTATTATAACGTCTTTTCTTTTCATTTCATAATTTGTAAATATTATTCTTATTATAAAGTTCTTTTTTGATTTCACAATTTGTAACAATTATTCTAATTATAACGTCTTTTTTTCATTTCACAATTTGTAACTATTATTCTTATTATAATGTCTTTTTTTCATTTAACAATGTGTAACTATTATTCTTGTTATAACTTTTTTTTTGTTTCACAATTTATAACTGTTTTTATTATTGTAACGTCTTTTGTTTATTTCATAATGTTTAACTATTATTCTTATTATAACGTCTTTTCTTTATTTCACAATTTGTTACTATTATTCTTATTATAATCTTTGTTTCATTTAAGAATTTGTACTTATTATTCTTGTTACCAAGGCCTTTTTCATTTAACAATTTGTAACTATTTTTATCATAATAACGTCTTTTTTTCAGTTAACAATGCGTAACTATTATTTTTATTATAACCTCTTTTTTCATTTCAAAATTTGTAACTATTATTCTTATTATAACATCTTTTTTTCTTTTCACAATTTGTAACTATTATTTTTATTTTAAAGTTTTAGGTCATTTGACAATTTGTATCTATTTCTTTCGTCTTTTCTTTTCATTTCATAATTTGTAACTATTATTCTTAATATAACGTCTCTTTTCATTTCACAATTTCTTACTATTATTCTTATTATAACGTCTTTTTTGTTTCACAATGTGTAACTATTATTCTTATTATAACGTATTCGTTCATTTCACAATTTGTAACTATGATTCTAATTATAACGTCTGTGTTTTTAATTTAACAATTTGCAACTATTATTTTTATTATAACGTCTTTTTTCATTTCACAATTTGTAACTATTATTCTTGTTATAACGTCTTTTGTCATCTCACAATTTGTAACTATTATTTTCATAATAACGTCTTTTTGATTCCACAATTTCTAACAATTATTCTTATCATAACGTCTTTTCTTTTCATTTCATAATGTGTAACTATTATTCTTATTATTACGTCTTTTTCGATTTCACAATTTGTAACTATTATTTTCATTATAACGTCTTTTTTTCATTTCCCAATTTTAACTATTATTCTTATTATTACGTCTTTTTTCCATTTCAAAATTTGTAACTATTATTCTTGTTATGACGCCATTTTTCATCTCACAATTTTAACTATTATTCTTATTATAACGTCGTTTTTTCATTTCACAATTTGTACCTATTATTCTTATTATAACGTCATTTTTCATTTAACAATTTAAAACTATTATTCTTATTATAACGTCTTTTTCATTTAACCATGTGAAACTATTATTCTTATTAAAACGTCTTTTTTCATTTCACAAATAAGAGAGTCTTTGCTGGAGAAACGTATCTGCTCTCGGCGGCCTTCGGTGGCATCTGGTGAACACACCCTCAGACTAACTGAGTCTTCCTATTTATGTGTAATTACTATCCACATATGCAAATGAATGTGTGCCACCACAACACCCTCCTCCCAAGATTTGAAGTCGCACAGATTTCAATATCTTTTTCTCTCGGGATGTAACATTAATGGTTCATTAAACATTTTTTCTACCTGATCCTCGGGGTTCAGGTGTATATTGAGGCGGTTCCAAATAAAAGGATTCGTATATGATGTCCATGGTTTCCTCCTCTTCGACTGCTGCTGTATAATCACCATCTTGATTGTGGCGTTTTTTTATTTGGTTCAGGTGCATTTTATGTATATTTTTTGGACCTTTAATCATGTATGTACAATCACCAATGCGTTTATCCACTACTCCACATTCCCAGTAAGAAGTGTTATTACTGTAGCACTTGAAATATACTCGATCTCCCGAGTTATATTTTTTTCTTATCATGTGTGTAGTGTTTCGGACAATTGCCTGTCGTTGCAATAGTTTATCAAGCGCTGATTTCACCTTTCTGGCAAACATTAAATCAGCTGGTGATATGTTTGACGGGGTATTAGGGTGCGGTGGTATCCTATATATTTGCAAAAATTGTTGCAAAGCTTTTTCCGTTGGTATCGAAATGGATTTTTTCAACGCTCGTTTTAACGTGCCCACGAACGTCTCCGCGAGGCCGTTCGATCTTAGATGATACGGCGGAGTAGTGTCATGCTTTACTTGGAACGTGTCACAAAATTCCTTAAAGTCTGTGAATGTGAATTGAGTTCCATTGTCAGTGACCAGTGTGTCTGGTACACAAAATCGTGCAAATAACTTGTGTAGGAATCCTATTGAGTTGTTCGTTGTTGGATTCCTGCAACGCATTACCTCAGGCCATTTGGTATAACTATCTACTACAATTAAGTAGTAATTTTCTCCTACTGGACCAGCGAAGTCCATGTGGATTCTCGACCATGGGTGGTCGGTTTTCGGCCAAGGTTTGTGTACTATAGGTGGGGATTTTGCCGCGAACTGGCACCCTTCACATCTATTTATTGTTGTAGCTATGTCGACGTCCAAGTTACGCCAGTATACGTAGCTTCTCATTAGAGACTTCATCCGATTTATCCCCGGATGTCCTGTGTGGAAGTCTCTCAAAATCCCCTTCTGCAACGTTTTAGGTATTACTACTCTCTCGCTATATAATAACACTTCGTTACATATGGAAAAAATTTCCTGAACCTTTTTGTCATTTATAATTTTTTCTTTTATATCATTTATATATTCATCTTTATCGGCTTCTCTTTTAATGTCCGACAATGTTACCGGTAGTTCGTTAATGATGTTTGCTACCATATTTTTCACTTCGACGTTTGTTCGAATTGCTGCAATCACTGATTCTTCCAAATTATGTTTCTGTGGTATCAGTCTTGAAAGTCCATCCGCATGGCAAATCGTTTTCGATGCTAGATGTTGTGGCTGGAAATCGTAATTCAGTAGGATCGTACCCCAGCGCAGCAAGCTATTTGCGGTGTATACAGGCAATCCCTTTTTTGATCCGTAGATTGTGACTTGTGGTTTATGGTCGGTTTCAAGTATGAATTGTCTACGATATAAATATCGGTGGAATTTAGTCACTGCAACGATTATACTCAACGCTTCTTTTTCAATCTGTGAATACACCTTCTCTGCTTGAAGCAGCGTTCTTGAAGCGTAAGCTATCGGCTTTCTAGATCCATTAGGCATGATATGTTGAATGCATGCTCCTATGCCGTAGGAACTAGTGTCACTAGCGACGACTATATTTAATTTTATGTCATAGTGAGTTAGAAATAATTCAGATGTTAGTGCACTCTTTATTTTGTCAAAAGCGGTTTGACATTCTTGCGTCCAGTTCCAAGGTGTGTCCTTTTTTAGAAGCTCATTTAAGGGAGCTCGCAAATTATGCATCCCTTCAATAAAAGATTAGTAATAATTTGCGAGTCCTAAGAAACTCTGCAAGGTCGTCGCCCATGTTTATTTATTATATGTCCAAGATACTTAATTTCGCTCATACAAAGATCGCATTTATTTTCTTTTACTTTAAACCCAAATTCTTGTATTCGAGGGATTACTTGTTTTAAATGCTCCTTATGTTCTTCTAGGGATTTGCTCCTGATAACAGTGTCGTCCAAGTATGCACATGCGCACTCAATACCACTTAGCATGGTGTCCATCACCTGTTGAAAAATGGCAGGCGCTCCTTTGATGCCAAAGGGCAACCGGTTGTATTTGTACAATCCCTTATGCGTGTTGATACATAGTATTTTTGAGCAATTCTCCTCGACCGGTATTTGTAAATACGCGTCGCTCAAGTCTATCTTGGAGAAGATATTACCACCATTCAACTTTGTGACTATTTCCTCTTGGCTTGGTAGAGGGTAATGGTAATCTTGTAATATGGAGTTTAGACCTGTCGAAAAGTCTGCGCACACTCTGATTTCATCATTCTTTTTCTTTACATATACGGTGGGGGCTTCCCAGTCGCTATGTTCTATTTTTGATAGTATTCCTGTTTGTTCCAATCTGTCTAATTCTTTATTAATCTTTTTCAACCCAGCGAACGGAACGTTTCGCTTTTTTCTAAAAATTGGGATGGTGTTTTCTTTAAGTTCAAACGAGGACTTAAATTTATTGCAACGGCCTAATTTAGTCATAAATACATCAGGGAATAATTTTTTTAAGTCCTCTTTTATATTTTCTGTTGTTGGAGTAGTACATTCTATTTTTTGCAGAATGTATTAATTGGCTTATCCCAGAGTCCAAATTTCTCAATTAAATCTATTCCAAACAGGTTTTCGATATTTTTCAATCCGAGCACTTTTAATTTATTCGTAATCACTTTCAATTTTATCGGAAGGATAACTTCTTCTTCAAATTTTATCTCACCACCAGTTACTGTCCGAGCTAATTTACTTGTTTTCATCATGGTTGGTTTACCCAACTTTTTGCATGGATTCAAATTTATTATAGAAATATCGGATCCTGAATCAAGTTGTAATTTTATTGGCGTTTTAAATATTTCCGCTTTTATGTATTTTCGCCGATTTTTGTCTAATTTTTCATTTGATTTTGTTTGCTGTACTCTCTTTCTGGTAAAATCTTTATATCTGCAACAATCGCTTTTGTGTCCGATTTTCTTGCAAATGTAGCATTTTTTCTTCTTATAAGGCAATCTGATTCCCAAGGTCTTTCTGCGCACCTCTTACAGTTATATCTAGCAAAGACTTGCTATATTCTGTACTATAATTATAATTATTATATTTGGAATATCTCGTTCCGTTTTGACTGCTTTTATTTGTATAGTTCTTGGTTGGTGTGTATGGTTTTCTAACCTTTCTTACATATGCCACTCCGGATTCTTCTATCTTTTTTTAATCCATTTTTAGTGTAATGGCCCTTTCACAATCCTCTACTAATTTCTGAAGTTTTTAATCTTGCTCAGATTCCAGCTTAGACAACACTCGTCTGCGTATTTCTGCATTTTTCGTGGAGACTAACACTTGTGCGAAGATTAGGCATTTGAAATCTTCTACTGTCAGTTCCGCTAGCTTAAAATTATCACAGTTTTTTATCAACAACTGATGCGTATGTCAAATAATCTTGGTTGTCCATCTTCCTTAGATTCATACACAACCATCTCTTATGAAAAAGCGATATATGCGGATTAAATAATTCTTTTAGTAATTTTAAAGCTTCCATGAAATCTAATTCCGTAGTTTTTTTTAGGTAGTATATAATCTACGAACTTGCTGTGTTCTCTTACACCCAACTTCCTGAGTAAAAGGCTCACTTTCTGGCTATTTGGCCAACTTTTGCAGTCCAGTTGAAATACATCCTCGTATTTTGTATAGTATGCTTCAAAAGTCTTTTCTTCCGCCGGCAGATAATTAAATGTGTCCATGCTATTAAATATACTTGTATGCGAGAACTTAGTACTGTCGACATTTTCTTGATTAGTCTTTAATAGTTCCAGTGTTTTAGTAAAACGTTCATTTTGCCTTTCTTCATATTCAAGTTGTAATTTCTTCTGCCTTTCTTCTTGTTCAAATTGTAATTTCTTCTGCCTGTATTCTTGTTCCATTTGCCATTTCAATAATTTCTCCTCTCTACGTGCATCTAGCTCGGATTGCGCAACGTCTGCAAAAATTGCATTAACATTCTAGATAAATCTTCCATTTTTTTTATCCTTCAGTAGGAGTAATGCAGTTACGAAGAAAAATTGTACAATTTCTCATGCAACGCAATATTCGTACCATATAAAATGGCTTGTGTTACAAAAAAATTGTTCATAGTTCCTGTTTTCAATAGTAATATCGCTGCTCGAATAATATTTTCTCACTTCGCTTGCGAGTCAAGCTCATCCAACCAGAACATAAGAACTGAGGCTTTTGTTGAAACTAAAAATACGATTTACTTTTCCGTTTTAGGCATTTCCTAATAAATAATAGCCGAACTTAATACAAATCTTTCCATAGAAAAAAAAAGTTTTTCAACTCGAGTCACAATTGAAAAAAAAAATGTATGGACTACATTTAAATTTTTTTTTTCGTGACGTTTTACTGTCTTATATCCGTTATCCAGTGACAACGTTAGTTTAAAAAAATCTTTCCTTGATTTTAGTTTAACTGTGGTAATTTTTTTTTAATACCGAAGAAAAAAAAATTGGTTTACCAAAAAGTCTTTAGTTGGTATTTACAGCAATTTAGGAAATCCACTGGTGAACTATTTTTTTCTTCGTATGTTACTTCCTTGTAATTTAGTAATACGAATTTATTCTTCCTAATTTAGTAATACGAATCTGTTTGTCGTTTTACAAAAATTCACTTTTACAGTTTGGTATTTATTTTTTTAAGATGAGATCCACGGGAAACGGCGTAAATCGTCGCTTTTTTTTGCCAGGTTGGAGTTTTTTTTCTTTGAGACTGCAATTAAAGGTTTTGGTTTGTCTCTTTTTTCCGACTAATATTTTAGTAAATAAAATACTATTAATCGAGGTTACTTTTTATTAACCTGAATGTAGTTTTTGTTCTTGGAATTTGGGAAACAACCGTTTCTTTCTTTTAGTGTTGTACTTCGCGAGGAAAATATTTTACAGTTTTCCAATGTTCGCTGAATTATTCATTTTTTCCGTTTGAGTCGAACTTCTCTTTAGCGTAAAATCCGTTTTTACCTTAGAAATGTCAACCGTCGCGTTGTACTTTTTTTAGTGAGTTCTTTCCGTTTCTTCGTCAAACTGTTATATTTGACGTTCATCCTCGTCGTCACTGTTAAGTTTGTAGGTTGAAATAAGTAACGTAGAAAGCAATACAAATTACGACTCAACAAACAAAGGTAGATCAAATAAGAAGTGTATTAGGAAAAGGTATATTTACAGAATATTTACATAATGGTGTCAAAGAAGAGAGACTTTGCTGGAGAAATATCGGCTCTCGGCGGCCTTCGGTGGCTTCTGGTAAACACACCCTCAGACTAACTGAGTCTTCCTATTTATGTGTAATTACTATCAAAATATGCAAATGAATATGTGCCACCACAGCACTTATTATAACGTCTTTGTTTTTAATTTAACAATGTGTAACTATTATTCTTATTACAACTTCTTTTTTTCATTTCACAATTTGTAACTATTATTCTTGTTATAACGGCTTTTTTCATCTCACAATTTGTAACTATTATTCTCATAATAACGTCTTTTTTTATTTAACAATTTCTAACTATTATTCTTATGATAACGTCTTTTCATTTCATTTCATAATTTTTAACTATTATTCTTATTATAACGTTTTTTTTATTTCACAATTTGTAACGATTATTCTTATTATAACGTCTTTTTTCATTTCACAATTTGTAACTATTATTTTTATTATAACGTCTTTTTTTCATTTCACAATTTGGAGCTATTATTCTTATTATAACGTCTTTTTTATTTAACAATTTGTAACTATTATTCTTATTATAACGTATTTTTCATTTCAAAATTTGTAACTATTATTCTTATTATAACGTCTTTTTGTCATTTCACAATTTGTAACTATAATTTTTATTATAACGTTTTTTTTCATTTCAAAATTTCTAACTATTATTCTTATTATAACGTCTTTTTGTCATTTCACAATTTCTAACTATTATTCTTATTATAACGTCTTTTTTCATTTCACAATTTGTAACTATTATTCTTATTATAACGTCTTTTTTCATACTATTACCATTTTAAAAACATATTTTTTTTCATTTCTCAATTTGCAACTATTATTCTTATTATAACGTCTGTTTTTCATTTCACAATTTGTAACTATTATTCTTATTATAACGTCTTTATTTCATTTTACAATTTCTAACTATTATTTTTATTAGAACGTCTGTTTTTCATTTCACAATTTCTAACTATTATTCTTATTATAACGTCTTTATTTCATTTTACAATTTCTTACTATTATTCTTATTATAACGTCTTTTTGTCATTTCACAATTTCTAACTATTATTCTTATTATAACGTCTTTTTTTCATACTATTACCATTTTTAAAATAGAATTTTTGAAAATTAAATTAAATTTTTTGAGTGTCAGTTTATTATAGCTCAGTTTGTTATAAACTATGACTAATTGTTGTATAAGGTAATGCGATTTGGATCTTGACTCATGGCATCATTTAATACAAATAGATTTCGCCACTTTTTAGCTTTAAATTAAATGAGTATTTGCTTAGAATTTAATTCGGTAGTGTAAAAATTTTTTAAATTCCTTTGAAATTTCGAAAATTCATGGAGTACTTATTTACGTTGTTAAGCCTTAACAGGATAATAATATGATTGATTTGTTTACGAAGCAATGGAGTTGCATTTTTGTTCTTCAAGTACAATGGAGCGTGAATATGAAATTTTTATGGGCAAAAAAGCTATATTTTGTGTATATATAATTTTTTTTACCAATATAATACCTTAGCTAGTTATCGTATTGATCTGTTTGCAACCTTGTCCCCTAGTCCCTCTTCCAATGCGAAGAATTAGGCTTCGAAATACGTGGGTATAAAGATGGTTTCCTTATTATATCGACAAATAAATCTATATTATACCAATATATGGCTTTGTTTTGTCAATAATACTATATATATATATATATATATATATATATATATATATATGCGTGTGTGTGTGTGTGTGTGTGTGTTGGTGTGGGTGCGTGTGTGTATGTGTGTGAGCGAGAGAGTCTTATGAAGTTAAGGAGATTTTCTAAATTTAAGCATTGGTGAATAATAATCGATCGTTAATGAATCGAATCTTTTGCAATAGTTTCTAACAAACACACATCATCTAATTTCAATGAGACTCCATTTATGGACATGGGGGCCTCCCAATACCCTCATCCTATTTTCGCACTTTCTCTTTCGTCCGTTCTCCAAACTGGTTTTCCACAGTTGCTCGCTCCTTTTACCCTCATTTGCGATCTAAAAATATCCACATCCTGGAAGTTGCTAAATAAATCATCAAGTGAAGCTGAACAGCAGATAAATTTAGAACTTGATGAAATGCTGGTCACAAAAAAAAACGTAAATGGAGAAACGAAGGGAAATTTTATCCTTTGTGATTCGGCAACATGCGGAAAAACAAGCTCCGATATTGTTTGAGTTCGGCCGTGTTTATTGGCTGAATAAGCAACATTTCCGAGGCACGAGGACGAAAAAGCAAAGCAAATGTCTGGCCTTTACACGACGATGGATTTCAATAACGTTTTAATCATTTTGAAAGCGTATATATAAGTGTCCGCACCATTTGTTAAATAACTTTGAAACAGAACAACAATGTTTTCATTTAATGCCCGCTAATAATGAACATTCTGTTATTACTATGTCTCAAAAACAAAATCTACCTATATTAAACCTTATTCTCTCTTAAACTGTTTTATCGTTATTTCCGTGGCAAGTGCTCGTCTGAACTCCAATCTCTGGTCCCCCATCGCTAATCTTTTACGAAAAGCACCCGTCTAGCTGAAACTACTGTCATTAATTTTTCCCACTCTTTATCTGTGCCTAAATCCAAACGTAGATTCCATGAACAGAGCTTCTTTCTCGGAAGTGCACGATTGTGGAACTTTCTTCCGTTTGTCTGTTTCCTACCTGACTACAACTTGGATGTCTTCAAGTCCAACATAAACAAATTCCTGACAAACCGCCCCCTTAAGTAAGACAATCTATCAAATTTCCAATACTAATGATTACTACGATACTATCCCATTGATTAGTGTACACGCAATAACACTTATCCCCGAGTGGCTTCCAGGCCTTGATAAGTGGTGACATCTATGTAAAAAGAAACAAAAAAAAACTGAGAATGGATGATTTCATAATAACAAAACAGTTAATACATAACCTTATACAAAGAAAGAGATAATACGTGTGAATATGGTATCATAACAAACGGACGTATACTATGCTGCTCCCCGCAAAAACTGGAAATATTGGATTGTAATAATGGCCACATAAAGAACAGACAGATACTACCATGTATAATGTGAGCAACATCAAACAAAAACAACACAAAAACAAAACGAAATAGTATTACAAAATGATGCAAATTTCGGAATCGGTAAACCGATTTAAAATGCAATTACTTAGATTGCGATTTGTTTACGCAATTTTGATAAAAAAAAATACAATTAGCTTTCTCATGAGGGAAATAACAATTCCTGAACACATGAAGTTCATAAGCAGTGAAAAGTAAAAATAAAATATAAATTGCATAAAAAATAATATTCGAATAACAATATCATAAAACGTTTACATAATAGTTTATCATTCAATCGTTTATACATATATATATATATATATATATATATATATATATATATATATAAACGATTTATGTAAACTATTATGCAAACGATTTATGATATTGTTATTCGTATATTATTTTTTATTCAATTTATATTTGATATATATATGTATATATATATATATATATGTGTGTGTGTGTGTGTTTATATGATGCTACATTCCAATGTCCATTTTATTCCTTATTCATTTTTCAGAATACCATGGTTCGATTTTTACACGCACAAACAAGTAAGGATATATATATATATATATATATATATATATATATATATATATATATATATATATATATATATATATATATATATATATATATATATATATCATCGTATAACGATTTGATCACTGTCTGTCAGACGTAATGAACATTTAAATTTAAATGTTTAAAAATTCAACGCTATTTCACATGATTAATGGTAGCCGAATGGATACGGCCTCCGCTAATCGAGCCAGAGATGTCTCGTGTCGCGGGGTTCGAATCGTTCGACTGGTAGTAATCGTGACACCCTGCACTGAAGAATCCCGAAAGGATGAAACACTAGTGTCTGTAGGTATTTAATTATTATAGTAAAAAAATAATTATATATATATATATATTTATATATATATATATATATAATTTAAAGGAGATTAGAACAATAGTCTAAAGAGCTGAATGTATTTCAATGTAACAGTGAAATTACTAGTTTAATAAAAATACAGGAAAGAGAAAGTACTCGTTGTAATTTAGATATATAATAAGCTCGATAGGTAAATATCCTAGAGTTTATTCAATATTAAGTAATGTGATTGATAATTTAAAATTTAAAAATCAAATTATAATTAAATTAAAAATCCGTAAATTCGAAGACCCTTCAAAATTTGCTGACGAGGAGACCTTGCTTATTAAAAAACTATATGTAATTATTGTACGTAACTTGATGTCTACCACAATAAAAAGCATTGTTTTCCGAAACGATCGTACAGATAATTGATTTTGTTGTTGTTCCTTCTTATGAAACGGATTTTTAATTTAATTATAATTTGATTTTTAAATTTTAAATTATCAATCACATTACTTAATATATATATATATATATATATATATATATATATATATATATATATGTGTGTGTGTGTGTGTGTGTACAGAAAGTTTAGATGAGATAAGTCATCGGTACCCTCGGTTTCAAACATTATAATCGGGGGAGACAGATTTAGATGCTCATATCAAGCTCATTTCAGTCGATACTCATCTGTTTCATTACTGTAAGTGTAATAGTATAAAGAGACAGACACATAAATATAGAGATAGAGAGATAGCTAGATTCTTAATCGTCAAGTTGTATAAATACATGTATGGTGTACTTCTAAAAGTCATTTTGATTTAGTATAATATTTTATATTTATATTTTCTCTGTTTTGAAAATATATTCGTCAGGATTTTATTTTAAAATTTTTAATATACATAAATATATATATACATATTTAGATATATTTTTTTGTTCAAGTTCCACCCCAAACATGTCACTTTAAAGTAAGGGGCTATTATATGCGAAATAAGTTGCAGGGATTCTATGAAGGGAGTTCAACAGCAAGATGTCTGTTCACATTATACTTGAACTTCTGCATGTCAGTACAGTTGGGAAAGCAGAATTCAAGAATGGAGTTCCAAAGTCTTGTAGTTATGGGGAAGAAAATATTTGAATAAGAGGCTTTCTTACATCTAGGAATCTCTACTGTGTAGAGGTGGGATTTAGTTGCTTGTTGTGTTTGTCGGGGGTATTTACATGGAGAGGGTATATGTGCTTGTAGTTTGTCATGGTATTCACCATTGAAATTCTTGTAGAACAGACAGAGAGATGCAACATCTCGTCGCTGGGGCAGAGGCTGAATCTTAAGTGACAGTTCAAGACCTATCTAACTGGCGACTCTCTTTTTAACCCTGGTTAGGAGTGACAGACTAGTAGCAGATGCACCAGCCCAAATGAGACAACAGTACTCCATACATGGGCAAATGATGGCCTTATAGAGGTATAGGATTCTTTCAGGCGTAAATAGCTCTCTAGCACAGTAGAGAGAACCCACCTTTTTCGCAGCAGCCTTGGCAATGCTCTCAATGTATCTGTTCCAACTCATGTTCCATGTGAACGTTAAGCCGAGGTATATATATATATATATATATATATATATATATGAATGTATGCACACGCACACATATATATACACATATATATATATATATATATATATATATATATTCCAAAATTAGTATAAATCTGTATAATTATAATTAAACGGATACTCTAATACACGATAATTAATGATAATATAGACATCCCTACTTTGATAATAGATGCACAATATTGTAAATCGAACACTAATTCATTTAGGAAAAAATATAAAGAACTACTAAAAGACGAACATGAATTTCATTTAGAAACGAATTTTTTAATCTCCTTTTCGATATACAAGTGCATGTAAGTCATTCCTTAAATTAATTTTTTTAGATGTCTTCTTCATAGTCATAAAGCAATTTACCTTGCAACATTTGAACTAGCCTTCACCATTGTAGTTACTGAATAAGATCATCTAACTAATGGCACAACATGTAAAACTATAAAAATAATATTCTCTGATGAGAAAATTATAAATCTTGAAAAATACGGAATGACTAGATTATTAATATGCAACACATAGTATACAACACATAATATACAACACATAGTATACAACACATAGTATACAACACATAGTATACAACATGAATAATATACAACATGAATAATATACAAAACATAATATACAAGATACACGATATACAACATACATGAAAAATAAACAAATTAGTTCGTATTTTTTTACAAAGGAGTTATCACATATTAAGACGTGAAGTCCACTCGAGTATAAGGGTTAATGAGTGTACAGTAGTAAATGGAACTAGATCATAGTAGTCCTTAATAGAGGAAATTTGGTAAATTAGATTATTTAAGTGGTTCATCAAGAATTTGTTTATGCTGGATTTGAAGACGACAAAATTGTAGCCAACTGGAAAGCGTGCAGTTCTAAGAAAGAAGCTTTGTTCATGAAATCTGTGTTTAGGTCTAGGCACATATAAAGAGTGGGGGAAATTATTTAATGGTTTCAGCTAGACGAGTGTTTCTCGTGAATGTTTTGCGAGATGATAATATAGATTGGAACTTAGACGAGCACTTTCTATGAAAATAAAGATTAAGCAAATGCAGGCTCACCACGCTTGTTTTGTGGGAAAGAGGTTGCATCAGCAGTGGGATATCTACTGGAGCGGTAGAATGATCCAACCATTTTTCCAACGGCAATGGATTTGATGTACGTGTTCTCTTTCAGATCAGGAGTGAAGGCCAGAAGCTTGTCAAAACATGGATCCTCCACAAGATGAGAACCATTAATTTCAATTGATGTCAGCGGAGATCAGAGCGTGGATAATGTAAAAAAGAAGCTTGGTTTTAGATGCATTAAAAGTAACCAGTCACCTTTTTCCCCATTGTACGGTGTGTTCAAGATCAGAGGAGAGAGAATCAGAGAGAATTTTTTTCTTTTCCTTTTCGTTTACGGTCTTTGATGTGTTGTCATAGATTAGGAAAACAGTTGGGCCCCAAATGGATTTCTGAGGAACCCAGCATTAATACTGCAGGCTTCTGATATCTGCTTATCATCCAATATTATTTTGAACCTATAAAAGAGAAATGATTTAATCGTTGAAAATACATTTCCAGCTATACCGTAGCTGGATATCTTATGAAGTAGACCTTTATGTCATACTCTATCAAAGGCCTTTGATATGTCAACAGCAATTACCCTAAAAAGGTAGCCTCCGCCGAGAGATTCGTTAATCCTATTAGATATAACCGACGGATGACGGCCTTGAGTTCATAGGGTAGATGTTCTTGGCAAAGAGTTTGACTTTGTCTGATGCTGACGAGATTACCTCAGGTTTATTGATGATGGTTGAGATAGAGCACACGCTTCTGTTTGCTATTTGCCAAAACTGGTGGGAACCAAGCCGCTGCTGAGCTACTTTGGACCTGACGGACTGAGAATACAACTCTCTTGCGTTCTTTATTACTATTTTGCTTCTGGCAATCCTGACATCGGCTTTAGTCTCAGTACATCTATTAAGTATGAAGCAATGGAAAAAGTGATATCTGTGTGCAATGGCAGCAGCACATTCTAGAGAGAACCAGAGTTGGCTATTAGGTTTTTGCTGCTATTTTTGGAGAGTATGAAGCAATCTAGACCTACAAGTAACCATTCAGTCAGGTCTGATACTATAGAGAATACATCCTTTTTAAACATGGAACGCAGTGGTAGATCTGATATAAATCTACAGAAGCTATCCTAGTCAGCCATAGAGTATCGATATACTGTGCGATGAAGAGGTACGTCCGAGGACATTACATTTTGTTTTTATGTTTACTGATACAACCGAACGGTCAGAAGAACCCATTGGAGACAGAACGGAGGATGAACAGAGCTCAGGTAAGTTGTGAGGAAAAGATCTAGGAGACTTGCATACTGACCGTCACTGTCGGGCACACGGGTGGGTTCGTGATCAATCTGACTGAAGTCATAAGAAATGGAGAAATCGTGACAGATCCTCCCAACATCATCTGCCTTGTTTGAGTGGGCTAACCTATACATTATGAACATTGAAGTCTTCACAGATGTGAATGTTGGCCGAAGTATGAGCAGACAGGGTGTGGTCAATTTTCTCAGATATGCTCTTAAAGATTATATCTTTGCTGTTGTAGGGGCAATAGAGGGTAAATATAAACGCAGTCGTGTGAACAAGTGCAACTCGTAAGCATATATAGGGTAAATTACAATCTTCTCTAGAGATGTCCTTACCACATGAATAGTCATCTTTTATGTAGGCACAAATGCTATGCCCATGGCGAATTTGGGGGTGAGATCTGAATGTTAAGTTAGAGTATCCTTTAATTATGAACTCATCTAGAGAAATAGTCGGTGTGATGCCAGTTTCGCTTAGGAATAATAGGTCTGGTTTCATCTCCTGTAATTGAGTTTCACCCTCTGGAAGGTTGAAACGTAGACCACTGATGTTGGAAAAAAGGACACAGTAGTGGGTGTCTACGTTGGAAATTGGAGTTCTGGGTTTAATCGTGTATTTTTTCTGAAGACTTTTCATGGTCGAGTTTTAGGATTTGAGGATTTTGTGGAATTTGGGGATTTGTGCATTCATTTAATTTTAAATAAACTAATTGCACCGATTCATAATATGAAAAATCCTGGATAATGAAATGAAACTAGCTGAACAACACGTAAAATCAAAATCATTTTAGTACTGACCAGGCTCAACGTTGCTTATTTGCAATGGTCTAACAGGAACCGATGCGTCAAAGTGAATTATGCCTCATTTATTCATAAAGAAGCAAAATACTAAACAGCCCAATATTATATAGAGACGATAACATTATGCTAATAAAAAAAAACTCAATTACACTTATATGAACCTGAAAATAAACGGTTACTACAAAAATGAGGAGAACGTAAGACATATTTCATAAATGCAACATCTAACATGAACAATAGAACATTTAAACCTTCAGTACAAAAACGAAAAGCAACTCTGCATAAGCAGCTTAACCATCGACCCCATTATTTATTTTATTCTACTTGTTTTCACCCTAAACAATGAGTATTGGGAATACTATTTAGAATTAGAATTATGTCTAACAAGGGATTGTGGGGATTTGAGTAATGAAATGTCTATCTAGATTATATTTAAACTTCGACATGTAAGTAGAAAATACAGGCAGCTATTTTTTTAATAATAATAATAATAATAATAATAATAATAATAATAATAATAATAATAATACGATAAGCTATGACTGTATCCGTACCAAAGATATCGGCAACTACTTACTTTCAAAAAGATCATATTGCTCGATCACAGAAAATTTCTTTAAGGAATAAGTTGACAATTATTTTTACAGTATATATATATATATATATATATATATATATATATATATATATATATATATATATAATGAATAAAAAACACAAGTCTATATTCCAAGTTCATGGTGTTGACTATCTTACAATTTATTCCTTTAATTCAGTTGACACTAAAACATGTGTAATAGATTGTAATCATTGATGTTATTTGGATAAATTGTAAATTTGAATATATTAATTTAAATAATAAAGTTACTAATTAATAAATAGAACATTTCTAACGGAATATACCTATATTAATAGAATTTGTTAATACGTATATGCGGGTTTAGTGACTTCATTTCTAAAATTTTATAGGCGTAATGAAAGAAAACTATAATGTATTTGCAACTTCTCTTCCAATTTTCGAATTTTTTAATCATGTTCAAACGAATTTTGTTTTCTTTTGGTGAATTGATTATTGCCATTTCTTATAGTAAGTTAAGGGCTAAATAGATTCACTGATTGATATAATAATTAAGAGATTGTTTTGTATTACGAAACAGATACGGTCAAGCATTATAATTGTCAACTAAATTAATGGATAAATTGTAAGATGGTCAACATCATGAAATTTGGAATATAGACTTTTGTCATTATTTCTATTATATGCTCCGTAATTATATTGAGCTTCTTCAAGGATAAGAATTGGTACATATAAAAATAAATATAAGTGAATAAGAATATTTTCACAGAAACAATATATGCATATTATATCTATAAAGCTAGAATGTGTGCAAAGGCATTTCGTAACCTATATACTCAACGTATTTCTGGTCTATAAACGTACAATTTGTTATATAAGGTATTCAGACATATGAGAAATATTTAAATCGGTTTTCATATGGAGAAAATGGCTGCTAAGTGTTCAAAATTGCAAATTTGTGTGCGTGGGGATCATCGGATTTTCATATGTTTATCAACTGTTTAACAAATACGCATGCGTGAATCATTCACATGACAGATTACTTATGTTTAGAATAAGTAGGTTTAGAAACACATTTTAAAGATGGCTTGATTGGTATCGTACTTGACTCACTGTCTTTAGGTTTTGGTTGCGAATCTCAGCTCGAGTATTTTTTTACTTACAAGAAGTGAAATGCTTAGAAAAAATAGTACTCGCATGCACATTTCGCAGCTTCTTTCTGTTTTTTTACTCCATGTTTTTAAAGTAATTCAACAATACTTCTGTTTATAATAAACTAGCAATATTACCTGACTTTGGACGGGGGCTGATTTAATGCCATTTTTATACTTATGAAGTGTAAGATAAAATAAATATGTAAAACTATAAATTTCGAAAAAAAATCGCAATCGAAACTTATGAGAAGATTAAATGAGAAAAGAGAGAATTTGAAATAAATGTTCGTAAATGCATAAGTAATGTATAAGCAATGTGGGTTTATTGTTTTCATGAGGAGTGTTTTGTTTTGATTAGTTAGTCAAAGAAAAAATCATTTTTAATAAGTTAATGCATTTGTGTTTGTATAATTAGATGTTATTTAACGTGTTAATCAAAGTCAAGTTAATGAAAACATGGAAGAACTATTTTTCCAATTAACGGAACAACAATAGAAGTTACGTCGTCAAAAAAAAAGAAAGAAAGAGAAAACACGCTGTAATAGTCGTGTGTGTGTGTAAGCGTGTGTGTGTGTGTGCGTGCGATTTGAAGTGTGTAGTAGTTGTACGAACAATTCCACAACATAAATAACGGTGTTAGCGTCGGTCTAGCTTGTCGCTAAACAACGACCTAGAAAAATGGCCGGTCATTTTCATTTTCATACGTACAATAATACATAGCGATAATTGTTAAAAACATTTCGATTCCAAAACCTAGCTTCAAACACTGCCAGGCACATAATAAAAGAATACTTACTACTTCCCCTAATTACATCCCCGTTTGAACTACCGATGCAAATATCTTTGTGTGAAATTTCATAAAAATCGGTTCAGCCGTTTTTGAGTCTATAACGAACGAACTCACACACACAGAAAAGTTTTATTTATATAATTGTTGAGATAAGAATTCTGCATTAGTTATAATATAATATTTATGCGTATTTTACGACCGAGTAACACCGGGCGACCTGCTAATATATGCATATATACATATATTTACACATATATGTTCATATATATATACGTATACATATATATATATTTATTTTCCTACGATTATATTGCAGGAACTTTGTCTATATATGTGTGTTTGTGTGTGTGAGTCCGTTTCCTAGTTGCTCGAAAACGATTGGGATGATGTTTATGAAATTTCATACGAAGGTACTTGATGTTGTTGGCAGTGTTCTTAGATAGGTTTTATATGGAAATGTTTTCAATAAATATCGATGATTAATAATTGAAATAATACGATGAAAGACTTAACACAGCTTAAAATCACAAGTGCATTTCGGAAGTTTTATTACCACAAAAGCTGAAAGACTGGACATATAAAATCAACAGTAGGTGCTTTGATATAACAGAGACATGTTCGGAATGAATATTTCAAGCTATTATATATAACATAATTTTTATAACATTAAAATTAGGTTATGTACAGTACCAGGTAGATTATAATGTATTATTGACCATGTCACTGCGGAGAAACATGTGAAGCTTTCTCCCGGTAGACCATGCTGGATCCCCAACTAGAGCAGGCAATTAGTCGATTAGACTCCAAAATGGGAGATTACACCGATTGCGATGTACATGTTTAATAACAAGTGTAGAATTTAGTAGTAGTAGTAGTAGTAGTAGTAGTAGTAGTAATATTATTATTAATAATAATAATATAGTAAGTGGATGTCGCAAACTAGCCCTAAAGAATACAAGAACAGGCACGACAATATGGGAAGGGCAATACACTGGAAATTGTGCAAACATCTGCATCTCGAACGCACAGACAAATGGTACAAACGTAAGCCAGCAACAGTAAGTGAAAACGAGAATAAAAAATCCTATAGGACATGGGCATACACATGGATAAACCCATCGAAGCACCAAGACCGGATGTCGTAATAATTAACAAGAAAGAAAAATCCTGCCAAATCGTAGATTTTGCTGTTCCAGCTGACCACAGGACAAATATAAAAGAAAAGGAGAAACGAAGCCAGCCAGAAAACTGAAAGGGGTATGGATGATAAATAAAATCTAAATAATACCTATAATAGTAGGAGCACTAGGAACAATTCCGGAAAACTTTGAAAAAATAATGGAAAAAAGAAATGGAATTAGAGGAATGACTGGAAGATACAACGAATAATAATAATGAAAACAGCTGAAATATTAAGGAAAACACTTGAATGTGGGAAATAATACACATGAGCCATATGCGCGGGCCAGACAAATTGCTGATGAGACAAAACTTGTCTATAAGTTCTCTATCCTTCCCCTATTCCTTCCCCATCCACTCCCATTACCAATCACCGCCCCCACAAAAGAATGATGCCAAATAGCCCAGAAGGGCCAAGGATGATGACAAGACCGAGGAGAGTGCACTTACCAGACCTCCGCTGATCTGGGACCTTTGGGATGTTTATTGCCACTCAAATTCTAGTGGCGATCAATGGCCGCTGCTAGCGAGAGATCCATGGTGGACAGCTGTTGTAATAATGCAAATTCATTTGCAAATGTTATCAGAAGAGGTGGAGAGCACTGGCAAACTGGGGAAACTTGTCACTCAGCTTCCAGAGAACACGACAAGCGATTTTCAAGGAGAGATCCTTTATGACCTGTGTGAAAGCTCGTTGTGATCCAATAATAATAATAGTCACAAAAGTTAAAAGACCGGGGAGGATGAGTACTAACTAGATGTCCACTGTATGAGTTCGAAGGATACTGAAGGATTTTGGACGCGTATTGCCACTAATATTCGAGTGAAGACCAATGGTAATTGCTAGAAAGAAAGCGGCTGTTTCGATAACGCAAATTCATTTGAAAGATTATCGAAAGAAGTGGTGTCAACTGGACATTTATGGAGATTTGTTGTCACCGAATCTCCGGGTAACATCATCGGTTTTTATCAGTGAGTAATCTATGCTATGATTACTTGAGAACAAGTGAGTACAGCTATTAAAAAACTGATATTATACAACGGAATACGGTGAAAACTTAAGAAATAAATCAGCTAATATTAAGTATGAACGCTAGCCAGCAAAATGCGAACTTGCAACAAAATAAATCCAAAAACCATGTAGGACCATCAGTAGAAACTGCAAAAAATTTCATAAAATTACTCCATTCTAAAAAAAAAACGATAGGATGGCACCAAACTTAGTAGCGTACATGCAAATGGCTTGTGGAGGGTTAAGGAAGGACAAGAGAGCGTAACAGGAGCGCTTACTAGAAATTTGTAGAGAGAGCAATGGGAACACGGGGAGGCTTATAGTCAACAACACTCAATAGAAAACCAGTAGTCCTTGCTAGTGCTTAATCAAAAGTAATGCAAATTCATCTGCAATCGTTAATACGGATACGCCACTGGTTATTGCTAGTTTGTAACAACAACTACAACAACAACAACAATAATAAAGATAATAATATTCTGCTTATTCCATATGCGGTTAGGTCGTACGTTATGCTTAAAAAAGCCAAATACAACTTTTAAAGACCAAGCTGTTTCAAAAAAAGGCCAAATTCGCGAAATTTATCTTGTAAAATGGCCAATCTGGCAACCCTAGACAAGAATATGGGAGTGACTTACTTTTGAAGCAGCCTCATTTACGGATATCATCATAATAATATATTGCAATTGTTCTAATAGTGTGAGAAAGTAATAATTTTGACGTGTAGCGGTTCTTCACTAAAAAAGAAGCCAGCGAAACATTACGTGAAAAGGAAAAGTTGAAAGAAACAGGACAACATAAATATTGTCTTATGGATGGAATACTGCTGCCATATCTGGGCAGGAGCTGCTAAAAACAGCCTATCCTGCCTTGACAGAGTACAAAATAGAATTCGTGGCTTAGTGGGGGATGCCCTTTTCTCTTCCCTGCAACCTCTCTCCCACAGAAGAGACGTTGCGAGCCTATCCTTGTTTTATCGTTATTTCCATGGCAGGTGCTCGTCTGAACTCCAATTTTTGGTCGCCTCTCGCCAATATTTAACGAAAAACACCCGTCTAGCTGGATCCACTGTCAAAAAATTTCCCCACTCTTTATCTGTGCCTAAATCAAAACGTAGATTCCATGAACAAAACTTCTTTCTTAGAACTGCATGCCTGTGGAACTCTGTTCCGTCTGCCTGTTTCCCACCTAACTACAACCTGGATGTCTTCAAGTCCAACGTAAACAAATTCCTAATGAACCGCCACCTCAAGTAAACACTTCAATAAATCTCCACACTAACGTAATATACTTGCAATAACCCTTATCCCTGAGTGGCTTCCGGGCCTTGATATGTGATGACCACCGTGTAAAAAAAAGAAGAAAGAGTAAATTAAAAATTATCACTTACAATGTGATTTTATTATTTGTATTGAACTCTGTTACACGACATTACTTTTTGTGCATTTATTAATACTTATTAATTTGTCTTATTTGGGCCAGTTCTATAATTCAAATACAATGGATACTATTTTCATAGAAATATTAAACTCATATTCGTTGCGTGTTATAAACTTTTCAGACTAAAAACTAATTATTTGGGCTATACAGAAAAAAAACACCAGCTCCATCAAAGCATATTTGTGATTAAATATATTTTTCATCCCGTGCAATTTCCAATGACTCTGCTAATAATAATAATAATAATAATAATAATAATAATAATAATAATAATAATAATAACTCATGACGATGCGCAATGCACTACACCCGAACGCTGATACTGACCGACTATATGTGATGTGCATAAGTAAGATGGAGGAAGAGAGCTGGTGGGTATAGTAAACAGCATAAATAGCACAAAAAAGATACATAATGCGGAACACCGAAAGAATAATTACGTCGGCAAGAGACACAGAAGAACCAAATAAGGTAGAAAAAGAAACGAGGATAAGACTAGGAAAGAAAAAAATGGGGGGGGGCAGCTATATGGACGATTAATAAGAATGAAAAAAGAAGAGACTAACGACAACACTTGCAAATGGCTAAAAACGTAAGACTAAACAGGGAAACTGAATCACTAATACTGCACAAGATAACGCAATTCGAACCAACCACATCAAGGCAGGGATCGACAAGATACAAGAAAACAGAAAATGCATGTTCTGCGGGCAAATAGACGACACAATTAACAACATAATAGGTGAATGCAGCAAACTAACCCCCAAAAGGATACAAAATCAGGCACGATCAAGTGAGGAAGGAAGTTCATTAGCAGTTATGCAAACAATTACATCTTGAACACACAGAAAAATAGTAAAAGCACAAACCGGCAGCCGTACTGAAAAATAAAAGTTACAAGACCCTATGGGACATGGGCGTACACACGCATAACATCATCTAAGCAAAAAGACTAGATATCATAATAGTAAACAAGAAGGAAAAGTCCTGCCAGATTTTACATTTTGCCGTTCCAGCAGCCCACAGCTTAAACATCAAGAAAACTAAAAAGCGGAGCAAATAGACGGACTTAGTCAGAGAGCTCAAATGGATCTGGAAAATGAAAAAAAGTAACGATACTGAAAAACTTTTACGACACCGAAAATATTTGAAAAAAGAATGGGAGAGATTGGAATCAGAGTGTTGGCCGATAAGATACAACAAATCTAAATAATGAAAACTGCAGAAATATTAAGGAAAATCCTTGAATGTGGAGACTTACGCCACACACACAAACTGGATACAGAAATGACTACAGGTGCAAAACACAACAGAACATGACACGGAATCATGAGAACTGAAACTGTATAATTGTTAGATACCGCCATACCCCTTTTTTATGAGTACCGCCATGAACGGCCACTACAACGAATAATGAGGGTCAAGGGGGATGGAAAAACCGAGGAGAGAAATTACTAGTAATACCTCCACTGGATACGTGCAAAGAAGACTGGGACGTTGGGGAGGCTTATTGCCACCCAAATCCAAGTGAAGACTAATAGTCACCGCCAACAAGAAATCAATAGTAAGCGGTTGTGGCGATTACGCAAATACTTTTGCAAAGGTGATTAAAAGAGGAGGAGAGTGCTGGATATCTAGGAAGACTTGTTGTCACTCAGACTCCAGGGAACATTACTGGTTGTTATCAAAGAGCAATTCTTGATGATAGCTTTTGTGACTACTCCTACCGAGTAAATAATAAAACTGTTATGCTGAGAACGGCTGAAATCTTAAGGAACATCTTCAAATGCGGAAGTAATCACTTGACCTAACTGGTCATATAGAAAATGCAACAGAAACAAAACAAAAATATGGATGAACACAACCCATAAAAACTGAATACGAAATATTATAATAAAACTACGCCCCGCAATGCCCCATTAGCATGGACTGGCACCACACAAAATAGTCGTAAAGAAACCAGTAAAGATTGGCAGACTAAGGAGAGAAATAACGTACTAGACTTCTACTATATAGATTCGAAGAGGCTGGATGTTGGGAAATCGTGTTGCTATCTAAATCCTAGTGGAGCCAATGTTCGTTGCCATCGAGAAGTCAATGGTAAACGGTTTTTGTGATGACGTAAATTTATTTATAAACGTAACCAAAAGAAGAGTATAGTATTGGAAACTTCTAAGCCAGATTCCAAGTAACACCACCCGCTGTTGTCAGTTGGTAATATCTGATGATAATCTTTGTGAGAACTCCTAGTGAGTATAAATAATAAAAGTAATAATCGATGTATTATATTGATCAGAAAATCAATATTACAGATCAAGTGTACTCATAAAAACATCAATTTAGTCTTCATCAATGCAGCTCTATACAACATTTGAAAACAACTGCATCATTGTTATCGGTTTTGGCCAAATGACATATTCAACCAGGCGCCCACATATACAATAAAATAAACGAATCTAATTTTACACCGACTGAATATAGTTTACAGAATAAAAATACAACTTCATGGTGAAGTTACTTTCTTTCTATCATTTAATGTAGTCTGCATGTCAATATTTGATGAGCTGAGACACTTCCAGATTATATGGTTTCAATGTTAAAGTTTGGAAACTAATGCGAAAACTTTTTACTCAATATTTCTTAAGATAAATATTTTCTAATCGGCAATTTATCATCTTGTATTCCTCTTTCTTTTGATACTTGTAATGTAAAAAATATTTAAAAAAATGTTACGTTTTGTTTAAATAACATTTGTACTTCTTGTAAGTATTGCTCTAAGTAGATGAACTTTACCTTTTTAACCCACAACTTTGATTGAGTGTGTAACCTTTTCCACGTTGGTATTGATCATATATTTACACGAACACACACACACACACACACACACACACACACACGAACACACACACACACACAAACACACACATCTGTGTGTGTCTAATTCTACTGCAATAATAATAAATAAATAAATAATCGTACACCAATTGGTTGTTGATGATGTTATTGAAACTGTCTTTTTGTTTAATTGTTTTACAATGACGTTACAGGCATATATATACACACATATGCTATGACGAGATATATAACGTCTTAGCAGATTATATCATATATGATGTATACTGTTTTAACCTGGCAACGCTGAGCAGATACAGATAGTATAGATATGACGTCATATCAGATGCTTCCTATATGACGTTTATTGTTTCGACTTGTCGATACTGGATATATAGCTTGCATATGTGGTGAGGACTCTTGTGAAGTGGCTCTGTAATAAAACTAGATACACTGATGCTGAAAACGTATGCTTTCTATCAGAAAGAAATTGTCTACGTCTCTAGCAGCCAATCAGAACTCATTTAATTTCCAAATGTTTTGGAGCAAGTGGATTCTTAGTCGGTAGATTATATTAAAGTAGCCATTTTTATAATATGTGGCATACCCGTGCGTCAGGTGTACTCAGGTGATGATACTAGATTATACACCCTTGTTTACGTGTTTCTTAGTGAGTCTGACCCGGGCAGATGTTTAAGAACCATTTATTACATTAAAATATTCACATGTGACGTATATAATAGAGAAGAACGAATAGTCTTCTACGGAATTGCGTTATAAATAGATGTTTACATTTAATGTAAATAAATCAAACCGTTTTTTTTTCTTTAAGAAATATAATATTATATTTCTAAAAGCGAGTGTTATGGCTGATAACATCCCACCCGAGACTTTAAACGTGCAAACTTCACAGGTTTCATGCACAGAAAACGTAAATTGTGTTCGATATGGAGACGTGGCGACGCCGAGGCAAGTATACATGTGCTCACACGCACCTTCCAGATGGATTTTGATCTAAATCCTTGTGTTCCATAAAAATAAACGGAATTCTAATCATCACGCTGGCAAAGAACTATTTACATTTCAGGTCGGGAGTTTTGTAATTGCACAATGAGAAATAGAAAAGAAAATGTAATATCTTAATATTTACATTCTCGGAAATGTCGATTGATGTGTATATAAGACTTAACATAAACAACAGGTAAGAGAAAAGAATGAAGAGAGCAGACTGACAGCGGTCAAGCATGACTAACATTTCTCCGTCGTCATGAGCCCCTACAACTAACGTCTCTTTCTTTGTCGATGGGCAAAAAGCTTAATTGTAAATAAAACTTGTGTTGAATAATTCGTCTGTGTAGATTATAAGAATAACGACAAAAGAATTGTCCGGGGCATATATGATATTCGTAAGCATTTGAAAAGTTCAATTAGAAAATTATATATACATTCAACATCGCAACAATTAAAACAAATGATATCAAGGCAACTACAAAACAGATTGGTTACTTCTACCGGGATAAAAAAAAATTCTGGCTGTACTTCACAAAGCCACTTTTCGCTTATGCATAGTGTATTGTTGCCACTTATAGGTACATGGGCAAGTGTACTAACAACTACTCGTCTTCTGAGGGTCCGAAAGGGAACTTTTAAACTATTTCCTACACACGCAATCAAACCCTAGCTCCTGTCACATCCCCATAATACTGTACCAATATGATTGTACTAAACAATGAACTTACTAATCTTGTTCTTATTTAAAATACTCCTGATCAACTTGACACGCAGTAAAATCCCATCACTTTACTGTAATCGTCTTCAGATCCCAGAAATATTACTACTTTAATAGTTTCTTTAAACGAACCATTTGCTTTTGGAATTCCCTCCCTGCTCCGCGTTGTCCCAACTTACCCAGACGTGAAAACTTAAATGTAATGTGAACAGCCAACTATAAAACTCCACACTTAAGATGCTCGTATATATATATATATATATATATATATATATATATATATATATATATATATATATATATATATATGCGTATATATATATATATATATATATATATATATATATATATCGACTGATTTTACAATAGCCCTGTTTACAGTGAAAAGGTTGCTTTTTCGGGTCGAATAAATCTGTTAAAAAGATGAAACAAGCCGATTCGGTTCTGATGTCGGAATAGATTCAGAGCTGGCTGATTTGAAGGAAAAAATATTCGCATTCTTCTTTATTCTGCGATTTAATTAAGTTTAGTTGGCGCTTAGGTTTATCTTAAGTAGTACTGCAAAGGTGATTGCCAAAGACACGTGGTCCAATCAAGTCGCGAATAGTTCTTGGATCAGCCTGACTAATTCAACTATCTCCCTAACAGGTTACTCTTTACACGATGGCATCCTACAATGTACAAATATAAAATATAGAATATATTTATTCTGTTAGGTACAACAATAATAGTCCGTGTCGGGTAGCAACAACTGATTACTAAATTGACCAGTAAAACTGTGTTTACATTTCAACTGACTTCAATCAGTTACGCTCTCCTTAAATATTCGTGAAATCTAGTCACGTGTTCAAAGCCATATAATAATTCCAACTGTGTTTTAGTCGCATGAAGGATTCCATGGAAAGTGTCTTGCTGAATTTCTGACTTACTGCCCCAGGATTTGTCATTGGAAAAAATGTTCACACAGGCCTTTCTTGATTTAGGGTTTCTTTCACCCGATGTTCAATATCAATGTCAAATATTCTTGTGACATTCATTGCTGTTTTTGCAGTATTCAGGTTATCGAGCTTTGTATCAAGACCAGGACCTCGGTAGGGCGAAAGTCTGGCAATAAAAAATGGCGTCATTCACGTGGTACAAGCAAGCAAAACCTGTGGAAACGTAAGACTGGTGATAGTAAATGAGAGCATTTTTAAAATAAACATCAGATTACCTTTTTAAATCGAAAGGAGCAAAATAAAGAACACAATTTATACTGAAAATTATTTCATTAATATTAATTTAAAAAACATTAAAAACGAGGATTAATTCAAGAAAAAATGTGTTGATTCGCGTGAAACGCAAATAAACCTCAAGTTGTTTAAAGTATTTTAAAGACCAAAATTCGTTTTATACTTGGTTTTGAACTATTTGAAAATAATTCTCTTAAACTATTTATTCAAATAAATACATAATATTTATATCTAAACACACACACACACACAAACACACATATACATATATAGATATATATTTTAAATTGGTCTGTCTAGGCAGCATTTTTTTCATTCCATTAAAGCAAATATTATTGAATGCTACGGAGACACTTTGCGTTATGATTCTTTCTTTTTAATTTTTAGGTTTTCTGTATAATCTCTTTGATATCAAAATACAAAATATTAATAAAAGTTCCATAATTGTTGCTCTCACGAGCGCTTTCGATTCGTCCACATACAATCCACATATAATCATTGGGCATACAGCAAGAAAAACGTTGTCCCCGGCGAATAACCATGCATCTAAATAATACTAGTACTACATAACTGTCTCTCCTCTAATCTTAGAAATGTATTTGTTTACAACATAAAAAGTAAACAACATGAAAATAATATTAAAAAATTAAAAATTCTTGAAGCGTCATATATTAGAACCCTTCACTCCGCTAGAAATGGTATTGCATTCGAGAAAAGTAATAACATTTTAAAATGTCGTGCGTAGCTCGTATTGGACGGACTTTGTTTACAGTGTCCACGAACTTGTTAATTTTAATACTCGAATTTGTAATCGACCTATATTCTTAATCGGCTTTTCATCATTTAACTTATCGCCGTTTACTGTATACTTTCGTTAAAAAATTTAATTCTCATTTTCTTTGACAATCCATGGAATAATTAAAAAACACTTTAATAATTAGTTGTACTCTTTTGTCAGGCAATAAATTTTGTTGTAATTTAACTAAGAATTTCCGCACACACACACACACACACACACACACACACACACACACACACACACACATATATATATATATATATATATATATATATATATATATATATATACATACCACCAACCAGAACTAAACACGCTAACGTACGTAGTTAAACACGATTCAGTGACCGAGCCTTTTTCTTACGGAGGTCGCGGTGAAGCAGATTCAGCTGTGGCATTAAAACAGTCTCTCAAGATTATCAGAGAGAGTAAAAGAAACAAAATATGGTCGTTCTAAGTGATGCACAGTCTATCAAAGAATCCAAAAGTCTTGACTTTGCAGATTGTAATGCATTTCTAGAGACTGACTATAGCTGCGGAAAGAATACAAATGCCTTGATTAACTTTAGGTTATTGAAGCTTTTCTCTTTGATAGTAGCTGAAAACTTCTGCTTCGACAATCTTATCATAGACACTAATTCCACTGGCCGGTTCTCCAATGAGATGTAGAATTTTGCATCATGACAAGCCAAAATTATCTGCATTTTTCTGGGTGACGTAAACTATCTTTTTCAAGTGTAAACAATAGACTTGTATTTAAATCAGCAGATACCTTTATGATGTCATCAAACACTGGGTGAACTTGACAGTGGCGAAAATATCTTCGAACCCAGCTCCTGTTACAGCGTCAAAAAATCTGTACATTCATTGGAAGGTCGGGCTATTGAGCAAGAGTGATTGTAAAGTTGGAACATATACATTAAGGGCATTGCCAAGGTTGCTTAAAAGAATGTGGACTCTCCCTAACGTGCTATAAAATTATACACACTAGAGGGTATCCTACATCTTTCCACGGCCACAACTCGCCAATGAATGAAGTATTGCAACATTTGGACAGATGCATGCGCCACAAGTTTTTTTTTTTTTTTATTACATTTTCACCCCAAACAAGGCAAATTGCCACTTTGGTGTAGGGGGCTACTATCAGGGGCAACAACTGCTGGGGTACTATGTAGGGATTTGGGCAGCAAGATGTCGGTTCACGTTAAACTTGAACTTCTGAACGTCAGTATTGTTGGGGAAGCAGGGACCTGGAATAGAATTCCAGAGTCTAGCGGTTCTGGGGAAGAAACTATTGGAGTAAAAAGATCTTTTACATCTAGGGATATCTACAGTGTGGGGGTGAGATTTAGCAGCTTGTCGGGTTTGTCGAGGGTGCTCACGTCGTGGGGGCACAAGTGCTTGCAGTTCGTCAGAGCATTCACCATTAAAATACTTGTAGAAAAGGCAGAGGGATGCAACATTTCGTCGATGGGACAGAGGCTGAAGCTTAGATGCCAGTTCAGGGCCTATCAGGTTTGCGACTCTCTTTTGAACCTTGTCAAGGAGCGATAGACTAGTAGCAGATGCACCAGCCCAGATGTAGCAGCAATACTCCATACATGGGCGAATGGTGGCCTTATAGAGGTACAGGATACTTTCGGGTGTTAGTAGTTTTCTAGCACGGTAGAGAGATCCCACCTTTCTTGCAGCGGCCCTGGCAATGCCTTCAATGTAATTGTTCCAACTCATGTTTCCTGTGAACGTTAGGCCAAGGAGTTTGAAAGATGTACTCTCAGATAAAGAGTCGTTGGCCATTGCTATAGGTGGTAGAGAGGGTTTCTTGTAATTATTTTAATTATAAAGTTTCTGTCTTCTTCCCCCCTCTCTCTCTTTTAGACAGGGTACAAAAATAAGTATCAAATCTTATACCTCCTGAACTTTTAGCCATTCCTTCTCCTTGTTATATTGGCCTTTTTACAAGTATTTTAATGGAATGTACTCTTATAAGTTCACAGCACATAATTTCCACCGGCATACGTTTCGACTAATCAAAAAAGCAGCAAATACCCTTTCCATCATTGTTTAGGCATTTGATGCCGGGAAACTTTCTAGTCTAATAGTTTATTCCTCGGATTTTTAGACTTTGGAACTCCTTGATGTTTCCTGCTTTTCTTACTATACTGACATGAAAAGTTGAAATGCAATGTGAACAGACATTTCGCAACTTAACTCTGCATAATCCCTTATTAGACAGAATTTCCAAATAGTAGCTTCTTACGATCAAGTGGCAATACACCTTGTTCGAGGCGAAAAAGAGTACAAATAAAGCAGCGTCATAGCTGATATAGATTTTTGCTTAAAGTTTTCCTTGATTGATCTTCATCGACAAATTATAGAACGAGTATTAAAACACTATCCCTGTTCGTCTTTAAACGTTTTGTTTTCTGCGATCATGTTTTTTGTTTAATAATGTATTTTTTCAGCGAGTTCTTGGAAATGCTGGATGCCTCCGTGTGTTTATTAAAATTTGATTAATTTCACTCATTCCTCATCTAATTTTACCAATTGTCCGGAATTGTAACCAGTACTTATCGTTTCTGAATTTCTTAGATTAGAACCCGTCATGTAGTGGATAAAGTACTTTTAAAATCACTTTTGTGGATGTTGAAGCTTCAATAATCAATGCGGGCGACATTCAAAATACAATTGCAAATCAGTTATGACTTCTACACAGTCATGACCGACGAAAAGACAGAATTTTAGCTCCATTAGTTAAATAAAGGATTCCGTTAAAAATTCATTGTAGATTTCGCAGGTTTAAGAGCAAGATTTTCGAGTTCCACAAAATACACTGAAAAAAAAGTCGGAAGGAACATCGATTAAAACATTGAGCTATTAATACTCCAAACTGGAACAGTAGCCCAAAAAATCCAAAGAATACAGAAATACCCAGTGTGATATTAGCCCTGGGCGGCTATGCTGGCTTTCTCCGGGGATGGAAGTGTAAAAGAACAATCAAATTCACAAGCGGTTCTCAGTCGCATTATATTCTGGCCGTGGGAAGCTAGGATACAGCGCCTAGTATTCCAAAATGTTCATCCAGCTGGTACTGGCCAAGGCCCATGTTGCTTAACTACACCAGGAACCAGTGCCTTAAAGCAATTTTAGCGTAAATTATTCAGTACTATTATAAAAAGATAAATATAATAAAACATATCGCCCCCAGAGTGTGGAGTTACTATCTTTAAAAGCATATCTGAGAAAATTAACCACGTCATATCTGCGTACCCCTAAGCAAACATTCACGTCTGCGGAGACTTCAATGTTCACAATGTGGAATGGTTAACCCACTAAAACAAGACTGATGACGAGAGGAGGTTCTGTCACGATTTCTCCATTGCTTATGACCTCTCTCAGATTGTTCATGAATCCACTCGTATCCCCGACATTGACGGCCAGTATGCAAGTCTCCTAGACCTTTTTCTCACAACTTACCCTGTTCTTCCGCCGTTCTGTCTCCACTGGGATGTTCCGACCACTCTGTTGTATCAGTTAAGTTAAGAACAAAATGTAATAGTTCCTCAGATTGATCTCTCCATCGGACAGTATATCGATACTCAATGGCTTACGGGGATAAATTCCGCACATTTATATCAGATCTACCTCTGCGTTTCATGTTTAAAAAGGATGTGTCCTCCATAGTATCAGACCTGACGGAATGGTTAATTGTAGGTATTGACCGTTTCATACACTTGAAAAATTTCCAGCAAAAACCTTACACCCAGCCGTGGTTCTCTCCAGAATATGTTGCTGCCATTGCACACAGAAATCGGCTTTTCCATTGCGTTCAACGTAATAGATGTTCTGAAACTAAAGTCACCTTCAGGTTCGCCAGCAACCTCTGTAAAAAAAAGTAATACAGAATACGAAACAGTTGTATGCTCAGTCATTCAAGACAAAAGTAGCTAAACAGCGGCTAGGGTCCCATCAGTTTTGGCAAATAGCAAACAGAATCCTGAACAGAAGTGCGTGATCTATCCCAACTATCATCAATGGACCTGAGGTCATCTCGACAGCATCAGACAAAGCAAAACACTTTGCCAAGATCTTTGCTGCTAATTCTACCCTTTATGACAAAGGCCGGCAACCCCTGGTATTTCCTCGTGTATCTGAAACCACGCTATACAACATATAAATATCTGTACGTAAGGTTGCCAAGCTGATCAAAAACCTTGATTTCAGTAAACAAACTGGCCCTGACGGCATTCCAATTATAGTGCTGAAAAAGCTTCAAACTGAACTAGCACCCATACTTACAAAGTTATTTAAGCGTTGTCTTAATAAGAATTATCCCAAAAACAAATCTCATCAGTATGCCCTGTATTTAAGAACTCAGGTGATGGATTATATCCCTCTCAGTACAGACAAATAAGTCTCCTGTGCGTCATGAGTAAGCTGCTGGAATCCGTGTTAAATACAGAAGTAGTCAACTATCTAAGCAACAACAGCCTTCTTAGTGACGTGCAATATGGTTTCCGTTCTGCTAGATCTATAGCAGACGTGCTTACAGTTATATCTCATAGGATTAGCGAATATCTCAACGGAGGCTTCCTTTCTAGGGCAATCGCTCTGGTTATATCACAGGCCTTTGATAAGGTATGGCAGAATCGATTACTTCACAAGATACCTAGCTCTAGTATAGCTGGAAATGTTTTATCAATCATTAAATTATTTCTCTCTGATAGGCTCATAAGAGTAGTGTTTGATGGACAGATATCTGCAGCTTTCATTATTAATGCTGGAGTTCCTCAGGGGTCCATTCTGGGACCCATTCTCTTCCTGGTCTATATAAATGATCTTCCAAATCACATCCTTACATCATTCGTAGACATTTATGCTGACGACACTACAATAGTTCTCTCTGTTTCTCTCTCATCTGACCTTGAGCATGTGGTACAATGGGGAAAGAGGTGGCTAGTTACTTGTAATGCATCTAAAACCAAGCTTCTATTTCTACACCATCTGCGCTCTGATGCCAATCTGGCGTCGGTTGAAATGAATGGCTCTTGTTTAGGGAGGCTTCATTTTCTCACAAGATTCTGGGCTTGCCCTTTATTCCTGACCTGAAATGGAACACGTATATCAAATGCATTGCCAAGGTCGTTAGAAAAATGGTGGGATCCTTCTACCGCCCCAGTAGATTTCTCAGTCCTGATGCAATTCTCTAACTATATAAAAGCCAGCTGCGGACAACGATGGAGTACTGTTACCATATCTGGGCCAGGAGCTGCTTATGTCCTTTTCTCTTCCCACAGAAGAGACGTTGCGCGCCTGTCTCTGCTTTATCGTTATTTTCATGGCAAATCCTTAGCTAAGTTTCATTCTATGGTCCCCCCTTGCCAAACTTTCACGAAAAACACTCGTCTATCCAAAACCACTATCAATAATTTCCCACACTTTTTATATGTGCCTAAACCTAAATGTAGATTCCATGAACAAAGCTTCTTTCTTAGAACTGCACGCTTATGGAACTCTTTTCAGATTGCCTGCTTTCCAGCTGACTTCGAGTACAATGTAAACAAGTTCTTGATTAACCGTCTGTCTAAGTAATCCAATTTACAAAATTCCAACTATTTATGTTTACTACGCTATAATCATATTGACTAATGTATACCCATTAATCATTATCCTCGAGTGGCCTTCAGGCCTTAATAAGTGGTCATTCCTGTGTAAAAAAATAACAAAATAAGAAAATTAAAATGCATTATGACGTATTGTGGTTGGTGAAAAAGAATACGGAGTTTCTCGTTCAATCCCGGACAACGCGGGATATTCCTGCTTATGCATGCATAAAATAACTCATTTATTTTTTTTCCATCAAATCTATTGATTGCTTACAGATTAAAAGTTGCGCTTGTTCAAAAGGTAGGCCGTCTAGAATAAAAGTCGACTTGATCGAAGAACACTGGGATGAATTTTGAAATCAAAGAAAAACAACCGAAAATTCCGAAAAGTTGAAAATCGAATTAATTTAGTCCAATCAGGAAACGAGCAGAAAACATTCAATCTTTTAAAGCTGTGTTTTCCATTCAATCTATTTAAGTGCTGAAATGTCCGCTTTCAAATTGATGTATGTTTACTTGGCGTCAAAGAAAATAGGCTTGACGAAGATACATTTGGACTGACATTATCTCTATTTTACATTAATTCAAATGAATGTAATTAATACATTTATTTAGATGTATTTGAAAAGAGCCTTTGCAGAAGACAACATATATTATTATTTTACTTGTTTCTATAATCGTTTATCCAACCCAGACAACCTAATCCTAAATTCAACTTTTTTTATTCATTTGTAATCTACTTGTGTGCTTTGATTCTCAATTGCGTATTATATATATGTGGCTGTCTACTCGGTTCCGAGTCTGACTTAATTTCAGGTATTTTTCTGATTTCTTGTATATAAAGGATAGAATATATAGATACAAACTCTGAACGGTTCCTCTGTGTGACGATCCATGTAATAGAATTGTGATTGCTCAGCACGCAATACAATTTTTGAATGACCATACTTGCATTTAGTAGTACTTATTAATTTAAAAAAAATGAATAAGTACTGATTTATTTAAATAAATTTAAATAAAAGGACTAATTCATTTATTTAAATGAATCAATACTTATTAATTTAAATAAATGGATAAGTACTTATTCATTTAAATAAATGAATAAATACTTATTCATTTATTTAAATGAATAAGTACTTATTCATTTAAATAAATTAATAAGTACTTATTCATTTAAATAAATGAATAAGTACTGATAATTGCTAAGAAAGCAAATCTGTGCAGCATAGTTTAATAGAAATAATAAAACCAAAATGTGAGAGAAAATCTTTAATTTACACTTTCAGTCCAGGACAATATTTTTTTAAAATGTTTCTCATTTGCCCTGTTTATTTTCAATGTTCCCTATTTACGTTACGTTATGCTGACTTGTTTGCTTGGTAAGTATTAATGATTTACTTCCTATCATTAAAAGCACGTTCTTTTACATGTTTGACTTAATCTAGTGATAAAGCAAAATGAATAACGGGAACCGGAAGTCAAACGGAGCAAGGTATGTTGACTATAACCTGTATATAAATAACCGACAAACGAACAAACTTCAAATTTTATATATATTTACATAGAAATTTGTGGAAATGCCAGAACGAAACTAACCTCGTGGAATGCCTAACGAAAATGGCGTCAAAAATGAAGATCGAAACACCGCAGGCTTTTGTGTTGGATCCAGTTTTCAAAGGAATCGATGTGAGACAAAAGAATCAGTTTCACTGATGAGTGACGTCTGACCTTAGATGAGTTGGCAAGTGCTACTAAAACCGAATTATTACACGATGCGTGTGTGTAAGATGCCAAGCGGAAACCACCTGACCTTTCCAACCAAATCCATTCATCTGTTATGCAAACTAAGGAAATGTTTGTTCCTCTCGGCTGAAAAACCAAACTTTTACTAGAGATATTAGCAGATCACATTGCATTAAATTACATGTGGTATATTGAATGGGAAACACGACAAGATTGACTGGATATGACTGTAGATAAGATCGCCATCTTCATGTTGCGTCGCATAAAATTACCTTCATGACTGCCCTTGTGAAGTGCGTAAGTCTGCCACACTTTCAATAAGCTATTGGTAAAAATATACCGAGTAGAACGATAAAATTGTCGCCCTAAGAATTACCGACACTATTCCATTTTCGATTGATGAAAACCGTTTTGTTTTTGTTTTCGTTTTTGTGTTCGTTTTTTTTTTTTGCTTTTGAAGACCATCTACTAGTTGGCCAGTTGTGTAAAAATCCCAAGAGCGATAAGAGCATTTATCATGTCTGAAAGTGACAATGTTCAACGAGCGAGATCGGAGATGCGCTGTTGTACAACTCATACTCTTTATCCACGCAAGTTATGACAACAGGACCATTGCCAGTACCCTCAAAATGAATCGCTGGATTGCCACAAAGAACAGTGATGTGCCCAGGGTTACGAAAATAAAGTTTTTGACCACGATTATAGTCTTTGGTGTGGTTTTAAGTAAGAACCATATCACGTCATCTCACATCTTTAGAATTCGACTTGAAAGTCAACTCCAAAATTTAACTGGATATGAGTGTGGCAATCCTCTGATACAATCGCTGGAAAATGCTGGTATGGCAGCAAGACTCGGCGTCGACCCACAAGTCCAAAGAGACCCATGCTTAGCTTTAGAAAGAGTGCTACGACTTTGTACCCTTCCCTCACTTCCCCTCCTCTCTCGACCTGAACCCGCTGGATTACTTTGTTTAGTCATACGACAAGAACATCATTAACATGACCTTCCACCACACAAAAGCCAGCCTGATCGTCGAAATTAGCCGATTATTAGCTAAGCTCCCGCCGGTGCCTGTGGAAAAGGCATGCTCAAAGTTCCAAACCCGTATCGAGGCGATGATTGAGGATGAAAGCGGCAACATTGAATAGATGTCAGCTCTACTACATAATCAAGTTACGTGAATAAGTTTTTTAATAAGTGTTAAAATAAAGCTGTAGTGTTGTTTTGTTTAGGGCGACATTTTTATCGTTCAACCCTATACACAAAAACAAAAACACTACGTTACACTAGGAATAGTTTCGTTTCAATCAGTCTGTTCATTTAGTATAAAAAACTTTTTTGTTTGTTTATGGATCGTGACGCCCTATTTCTGTATGCTACAAAAGCTATAACATCTATTCACATCAATACAAATACAGACTTTATTTTTATGCAAGATTATATAAAATTTATGCAGTGACCTTAAATAATTATTTTGCAGTCCTTTCTGTACTAGTAAAAATAGAAATAGCTATAAAGGGAACTTTATATATATTAGTACAGTTCGAAATAATTGTTTCATGTTATAATCAATACAGCTATATTATCCCGTAGAAAATCAATTATACTCCTTGTAAAGAAACACCAATTGAAAAGTTAAGATGATTTGTATGTTTTTTTGCGCTATTAAGTTATTCAATGTAATTTATATTTGAATCGAAAATTTTATTTGGACCATATATATATATATATATATATATATATATATATATGATTACTTAGTTTAATCACATATATTAATATACGAAAGTATACATTTATGCCTAAACTTTAGGTATTTACTTCAACAATGCTCAATACGTAGGTAGAGCTAGGTAGTAAGTTATAAAATAATTAAGTTACACAGAATATTCCGCGTTTCATCCACGCTAGGATTCATCACCAAGTTATGTGGTCATCAATGTTTTGTCTTTATTCCGTCTATTAATTCAGAGGAAGTCTCAAAATAAAGACGAAACGTTGATGAACACATAACTTGATCTGTTCCGTTATATATATATATATATATATATATATATATATATATATATATGAATAAAATAAAGCAAAATATAAACGATGCTTTAGACGTTATGTGAATAAAAAGGAAAAACCTAAAAGAGTAAAAACAAAATTAAATCAACGTTTCGTCCCCATTTCAAGGGACATCATCAGGATTTCTAGGCGAGGATGTACAGGAAGACGGTCATATCACATGCAAAAGAGGAGAAGTTTAGTTCTCTTTCTGTTCTGGAGAGAAAAAAAAATTTCATGATGAAAAGAGAATTTATATCAAGTGTGTGGAGGGGGGTCGGGTTATATACATATATGCATTTTTTTTTTTTTTTTATCATCATCAACCAGGATCTTAGAAACTAGCTCTTTTAAATTTAGAATACCTGCAAACACAACTTATTTTCGATACATTGACGATATCCTCATTTTTCTCCCCGCAAATACACACATAGAAGAATTAAAAAATAAACTCAACTCAGTCGAACCCTCCATAAAATTCACATATGAATCCGAACATAACAAATCCCTACCCTTTCTTGATGTACTTATCATAAGATCTGAAAACGATCTTATGTTTAAAGTACATCGAAAAAGTACACACAAAAATGATTATATACACTATTATTCGCACCACAGTGATAAAATAAAAACAGGTATGATCATCGGTTTTTTTCTTACGTGTCCTTAGAATCTGCAGCCCTCAATATCTCGAAAATGAAATCACACATATCACCGAATCACTAAAACTTTTACAATACCCAACTCACCTTATCTCTAAAACAAAGAAAAAGGCCATCAAAATATACTCGAACATAGACAAACAAAAGCAGAACACACCAGATACACCACTACTAAATAGACATCTTCTTATACCTACCCACACTAACAACGACACAATTTGCAATACTCTTAATAATCTAGGCATACAAACAGTACAAACCACTTCCTTAACTATAAAGCGAACTTTAAAAACTAGAAAGCATTCCGCTGAAATCTCCACATCCAAAGCCGGTATTTACTCCATCCCATGTAATGACTGCAAAAAATCATACATAGGTGAGACACAGCGAAATTTGGAAATCAGACTAAGCGAACATAAAAGGGACATAAGAAATGCCAATCCCTTAAATGCACTCTTTTCCCACTGTGTCGAACATGGCCACTCTTTCGGCTTTGGGCGTGCACAAATCTTAAAATCCATCCCAGATAGAGCAAAACGGAGACTTATTGAATCTGCTTTAATTTCAAACATTAGCACCATCAAACAAAGAAAAGGATTTTATAATGTAGCCCCAATCATAGGTAATATAATAATAAATGAACAAAACATTAACTTAGATCCTGGTTGATGATGATAAAAAAAAAAAAAAAAAAAATGCATATATGTATATAACCCGACCCCCCTCCACACACTTGATATACATTCTCTTTTCATCATGAAATTTTTTTTTCTCTCCAGAACAGAAAGAGAACTAAACTTCTCCTCTTTTGCATGTGATATGACCGTCTTCCTGTACATCCTCGCCTAGAAATCCTGATGATGTCCCTTGAAATGGGGACGAAACGTTGATTTAATTTTGTTTTTACTCTTTTAGGTTTTTCCTTTTTATTCACACACATATATATATATATATATATATATATATATATATATATATATATATGTGTGTGTGTGTGTGTGTGTGTGTGTGTGTGTGTGCGCGCCTGTGTATTCAATTTGTCTTTACATAAGCAGTAATTTGTTGCTATACAGTCATGAGCATGTTTCGGTCGTCTAGTTTTCAGTAACTAGAGAACTCTTCAAGCAACAAGGTTTCTATTCAACATGCACAAGATCCGTGTGTATTATTATTTACAAATAATTAATATAACCTTCAGTAAAGGCATATCATTGCTAGTTAGTCGCAAATAACTGAGAAGAATTCCCAATCACCCTTCTTTTTTTTGAATAATCATGATCGCTGTGATAAAAAAACTGCATTTGCTAATCATGAGTTTAGTAATGACATACATTCTGAGTTGCCAATTACTATCATTATAATAACAATTTTATAAAGACACCAATTAATAAAACAACATTAAATGGACACAGGAAATGGTAATACATATTAGGGTTGGTCTAGAAAATCTGAATTTGGTAAAGCGAGAGGAAACAAACGACCACTATCAAACAAATTATGGTACCCCTCTTTTCCCCTTCCCTGCTTCTTTCATTTCTTTTCTCTTCTTCTCATCTTTCCTTCTCCCCATCTCCCACTCCTTCCTCTTCCCTCTTTCTCTTTCTTTTTTACACCTCCTAATCCCATGTCCCTCGTTCCATCATTGCCTAGATGCCAAAGAAATGGTCAATAGATCCGGGTTAATCCTAGCAGAAATTCGCAGAAAGAAATAGTAATACCGAAGTAAAACAAATAATAACAAGAATTAAAAAATCCATTTGCTCTTATAAGTCTCAGACTGACAGCGAGCAGTAGACAGGCGAACCTCATACTTGTTAAAGATAACATCTACATACGCTTTGGCCTTAAAACCTAACTCTCCAACCTCTCACCCTACCAACTCTATTCCCTAACACCAACATGAAAATGAATGAATAAGTACACAGGGAAATAAGTAAATAAATAAATAAATAAATAAAAATAAATAAATAAACAAATCCGCACTCAATCAACCCTGTTCTCCGCACAGCTGAACTTCGCCCCTTGACACTTTTTACAAAATAAAACTTATTTTGCTTAGATTTGATTTTCGTTGTTTTGGTTTTTCATTAAGAATTTCGCTTTGGAATATAAGCGTTGTCGCCTGAAGAGGTCTCTAGTTACTGAAAACTAGAAGACTGAAAAATGCTCATGGGTGTAGCAACAATTACTACTTATGTAAAGACAAATTGAAAATGTAACTTGCTCTACTTCTGTATTGAGCACTCTTGTATTAACCTCGTTCTATTTCACTAATTACCCTACCTTTAAAAAATAACAACCTTAAATTATATATATATATATATATATATATATATATATATACTCCGTTAAATATTTTTTATTTTGTATATTGATATTCATAAACCCCTTTTTCTATCTACTTAAAGAAATAATACAATTTTGTTGTATATGTGGTTTGGAAAATCTCTAGCTAATTTGCATATTCTTTTAAACATTCTTTTTAATTAATTACCTGTTAGTTTTTTTTTTCAGTTTTCTTATGGGATGATCATCTTTAGTTTACTATTACGTGTAATTATATTCATGCAGATATTCTAAATGATTTATACTTGCGCAATATTCGCGTGAAACGGTCATAGTAAACATAAACCTATTTTCTATATATATTTACGTATGCGCATATACATTTGTTTAAAAAATTTGCCTAACAAACTCCTCTGTTAGTTTTGTAATCTGCAGTTATAAAACTTAATATATAGGGTATTCCAACCCATGCGCAATTTATAGTTGGGTTTAAGCCGGGGAAAATCGGTTTATAAGTGTGAGAATATAAAAAAAAATGGAATTTGCCAGATGAGGGTGGAACGACGGAATTACAAAAATCCATGCGTAAAGTAATAGTTATTTGTTCATGTTTTAATTTTTAGCCTTGTAGCAAAGATGTCTTCATGGCTCAGGCATTAACGTCAACCGAAAAAGTAAATAATAAATACGAAATCTGCATTAATCAAAATATATTTAAGCGTAATTTACGGCCGGGAAATCTCGAGCGACCTACTAGCATATCTATCTATCTCCCTCTCTCTCTCTCTCTATATATATATATATATGTATATATATATATATATATATATATATATCTTATTTTATATTCTCTATTAAATTAGCTATTATCAGTAACTCTGTCATTCTTTAGATTTTTGTCGATCTGTCATTCAAACAGCATTTTGTGAGTCTATCATAATTATGTTTTCAACAGTATTTTAGTTTGCTTGTCATACTTATGTTTATCTGTCCATTAGTTTATTTCACTTGTATGTCACTTGTCTTGATTCCTTTTTAAATTTTAAATACCATTTCCATTTGTTTCAGATTTTCTTTATGAGGACTGATAATATGTATTATTTTGTGCATCAATTTGACTGCTGTTTTCATCTAGACTGTTATTCGCACAATGGTTCGGTTGATGTAAGTTCCGGCCTTTTAGTCTTCAAATTCCATGGAATAAAACAATTATTATTGCTCAATGTTGTTTCGCGAAAAACAACATGCAACTTTTCATTCTGAATAAATTCTTGTTTCTTTTTTCTTTTTTTAATTACGAGGAATATTGAATAAGCTAATCTTCAATATGAATTGTGTTCCTTATTTTCCTCTTTTAAAATCCAACCTTTTTGAATGCTTTTTTGTGAAAAGCTCTTCTCCATTATCGACAATTTGACTGTTTAACAGATCTACCCTAAAGAAAGATTTTTAAGTTGTTAAGCATTCTTATTTACATGGTCATGACATTATCCTTTATTTAATCCATGAGGGTGGCATGCACCCATTTGGCCAGCCATAACCATGTGAACGTCGTATTTTTGCAATTTCGAGTGCCGTCTACACTGAAGACTGAATGATTAAAGCCCTTTGATGTAATTCAGTTGTAAGTTACATTCTTCTGGAAGCTGAATGTTTAATTAATCATACTTCCTAATCAATCTCGGCTGATGGAACGAGTGCATGCTTCTCTCGTTGATTAAATAAAGGGGTTCGTTCGGAATTTCGTGCAGATTCCTGAGTTCGAAAAAATACTGAAGAATGTCGAAAATTACATCCACTGAAATCTTTGGTCGAATAATAGACGTGTTGAGAAAAGTAGTCCGAAGAATCCAAATAATACGAATCTTTCTCGTTTGTGTGTCATGATTAATTTTGAATGAGCATTTTCGTTATCAACCTTGAGTTTCTTTTCTCAACAAAGTTTAGCTTGAAATATAATTGTACGTTGGCCTCTAACACTTAAAATTGGACTATAATATTTTTTACTATTTTTCCACCCAAAACAAGGAACAGTGTACCTAAGTCGGCTACTATTTGGGACGAGATTTGTAAGTGTTGGGCAACAAGATGTCTTTTCACAGTACAGTTTAACTTCTGCATGGCAGTGCAGTCAGGGGAGCAAGAGCTTAGGAAGAATTCCAAAGTGTGGCAGTTCAAAGGAAGAAGTCATTAGAGTAGAGTGTTTTACGGCATCTACGAATCTCTATAGTGTAAGTGTTATGATTTAGTTGCTTGTCTGGTTTGTCGGGGATATTTATATCGAGGGGTTACTGGTGCTTTGAGGTCGTCTTAACACTTACAATTACAATAATTGTAAAACAGGCGCAGGGATGACGCATTTCGGTGATGGGACAGAGGTTCAAGTTTCGGCGACAGTGCAGAACTTATTAGGTTGGCGACTCTTTTAGGAGCCTATCTAGAAACGAGAAAGTAGTGGTAGATATTCCAGTCAAATATGACAACAATATTCCATGCATGGGCGATTAGTGACTTTGTAGTGATACAGGATACTCTTAAGTGTATTTAGCCTTCATGCACGTTACAGAGACCTCACTTTCCTCACAGTGGTAATTACTTCAATGTATTGAATCCAGTTCATGTTGTTTGTGAATGTTAAGCCTAGAAACCTGAGGAAAGTACTTTCAGTTAGTGTAGCTTTAATCATGGCAATCAATTGTTGAGAAGGTTTCTTGTAATTATTAAAGGACATAGTTTAGTCTTTGCGGCATTGAATGTTACCATTCAGTTTCAGCCTCATTCCAATACACACTGGAGGTCTTTCTCTAAAGAGTTTTAGCCACTACATTATATATGTATTCATTTGCCTTCTTCTCGAGTCTATTATACAGCGTAGTATCATAGGCAATTATACCCATCTCAGAGACAATTTTATAAGTGAGGTATAGTATGAATATCAGGAATAATAAAAGTCCCAAGATTGAACCCTGTGGCACACATGCATTTAGTATAAATGCACGTGTGCCACAGAGTTCAACCATCAAGAAAAAATTGGATTTTTCTATTATCTAAGAAGGATTTGGTTATGTTAAGTACGCGTTCGGTAATACCATATGGTTTAATTTTGATGTTTTGATCATCGTGCCAAACTCTGTCCAATGCCATAGATATGTCTAGGGCTACTGATCTAGATTCTTCTGTCTTATTCACTGTGTGGTATATACGTTCAGAGATTACAGTTATCAGCACAAAAGTTAAGATATGGGTTTGCTTAAATCTATACTGTCAGCCAGAAAAAAGTTATTATCTATAAGGTGGCGAACAAATGTTTAATTAAGGATTCATAGGTTTTGGTGAAGAAAGGAAGGAGGCTAGATATTAATTGTATAGCGTGTCAGTTTTCTCACTAGAATTTTTGAAAACTGATACAACGGAAGAAACTTTTAGGCAGTCGGGAAAGTAAGATTTGGTAAGGCATTTGTTGAAGAATTCAGAGAGAATCGGTACAACATCAGCGGAATATTTTCAATAGCATATAAGGGATAAGATCGGGCCCACATCCCTTCGAGGAGTCTAGGTTTTTATGGCATCATTTATGGCTGAGTGCTGCTTCAGTCCGCAAATGGAAATTGGGAAGGGTGGTTAGTTGAGATGGAAGCAAATCGTCGACCAAGCAAAATTGCCTTTTTGGTTGCCATGCAGATACTCCGCATGTTCTTGGATAGTGGTAGAACTGTTGATTGACCATTATTTACTACAATGTTATAAATTTTCCAAAAAACCACGTGTCTCTGATTTTTGCGACTCAATACGTTTTCTAGTGACTTCAGAATACCTCCTCTTGGCTGCGGCTATTTGTCTCGAACAATTATTTGTAGCTTCTACAAACATTTGTCGATTTGTATTGGACTTATTTCGGATAAGTCTGCGAAACGCATGCTGCCTTTGAGCGATGACAGTTGCACAATAAAAGATGAACCATTGTGGAGAATGTGGTTTACAGCAGAACTTCCGCATGGATCATGTGCTTCAATTGCTGCTTTGAACCATTTAATAGACTCATTTGCACACTCAGGAAGAGAAAAGATACTACATCATAGAGCATCTCTGGTATTATCCCTTATTTCTAGCCGTCTTATAGTATCTTTTTGTTTTGAGTAATGGCTCTTCAACTTGGGGTCAATAATTTAGGGTGATATCTACTATTATCACAACGTAATAGGTATTTTCTTCGTTTGTCCTCTTCACATGGTAGCGCGTCTTTTTTACAACGGAGTTACATCAACACCCGAAAGCTATTCAAGGATAATGGTCAATGAGTATACGGTGATCACTGAGATATCAGCTGATGGTTAGTTGTGGAAATTAGGTAGAATTTGGTTATTTAAGGGTAAGGCTCAACAAGATCTTGTTTATATTATACTTAAAGGCGACACTATCTTAGTCAGCTGAGTTCCGCGGGAGGGCATATCTAGAAAAGAAGCTTTGTTCATTATATTTGCGTTTAGATTTAGGTACGGATAGAGAGTAGGGGAAATTGTTGATAGTGTTTGTGGTTAGACGAGTGCTTTTTTATGAAAGTTTGGCGTAGTGGGGGTCCATAGATTGAAGTTCAGACGAGCACTTGCCATAAAAATAACAAGAGAACGGAGCCAGGCTCGCTACGTCTCTTCTATAAGAAATAGGCTGTAGGAAGGGGACAGTGAACTTACCTAATATGTTTCAAAGTTGGTTTTGAACTCTACAATGTCTTACATATGCAATAACATTTTCCATAGTTTGTCACGCTTAAGTTTAATAGGATTAAATGCGCCAATTTAATGGACGCTTCTTACCCAAATGTATTTCGCTTTTGTATTGCTGGGTTCAAGTGCTTATTTTACCCGGAATCGCAGGTTGCCACTCCACGCCAGTTCCACTAAACAGATAATTGATCTGATCATCTTAGTTTCCAATTCACTAAACGCAATATATTAACCTCCATCGACTAAATGGCTTGAATTTGCATTTATTGTACAATGAAGATCATCAAGAAAGTGTGTTATTTTCTGATAGAGAAGCGATTCTTTTGTTCATGTTTGTTGTTGAAATGAATTACACGCGACAGGCGAGTAGATCAGGTGACATCAAACAAGCATTTTGATCTATGCTCCGAACGGAGACAACCTTCCCGACCTCCGGAACACACGTAAGTTTGTTTTAGCATTCATAAAAAAACTATTCAGATACGCTTAACGAAAATAGGCTGTATGTATAAGGGAATAAGTATGGACACATGGTTGATAATGTGGCATAGTCCCTGGCGTTGACACACCAGTTCTCGTAAGATCACAAAAGTTAAGTAACGGCGAGCCAGGCTAGTACCAGATGGGTGACCATTTAGGAATTCTAGGCGCTGTATGTACTCTCCGCTTATCTAAGCATTTGTTTCTAGTCATCTTGTACACTTCAGCTGCCACTGGTATTTAACAATGTAGACTCAGGAGAGGTGTGATTGGAGATTGCGGACCTCCTACCAATAAGACTTTCACACGCAGGCACCCCTTCGTGGGTAACCATAGTCTGTCAAAGACTGAGAGAGCCCTATATATATATATATATATATATATATATATATATATATATATATATATATATATATATATATATATATCCTTAGTTTTATTTGTGGCTGGGTTCGAATCTCCTGTCCGCAGTAATTGCCACCCTATACTGACGATTGCGTAAGCATGAAATAATAGTATTTGTAGGTAAATGAATGATTATTATTTAATTATAATTATCAAGACCGTTTAAGAATGCTTAAGGATGGGCACTGTTTGGGAAGTATGAACTAAAACGCAATCAACTAACGTTGATTCAACGTTCATAACTCCTGTAGTTCAAAAACTATAGATTATCCGATGTTCGAATTGAGCGTTTATTAATTCATTCTCGTGTCAGTTGTTGAGTGGGGCGGAGGTAGACACTAAGAAAATAGAGTTAAAGGTCACTTCGTGGCTGGGTTCGAATCTCTCGACCAGCAGAAATTGTTGTCCTACACCGATGATTGCCTAAGATTTAAACGCTAGTGTCTCTAGGTATAATAGAATAATTAATATTTAACTATAATGCCTGCATATAAAACTGAAAATAAGTAAAAAAAAATTACAAAAATAGAAGAGTCATAAACTCACAAGTGCTATATAAAACAGAATTTTGTAAATTATTAACTGAGAAAACAATGAACTTTCATAACAAAATGTTTTTTTATACAGAGATAATAATATAAAAGTTATTTTCAGTCATTTATGCAAACACGTGTTTCGGGAAGAAAGTTCAGTAAATATTTACAAATGAAAATTTAGATAATGTGACTAATATGCGTATATAAGAAATATACGGGTGTGCGTATTTGGCAGCGTGGTATTGTGTACATGTGCGTATTCCCTAACTTTTTCATTGTTTGTGTGTATATAGATGTGCGCATTGATGAAGACTGGTATGTGAGTCATTGAGTCTTTTATTTTTGCAATTAGACTTAACCCGATTCGTATAAAGGCACGGCATAAGAAGTTGTTGGACGTACGTTCTGAGACTTTTTCTGGGACCGGCTAGTGAAGTATCTGTGTGTCTAACTTTTAGCTGTTTGCTTTATATATTCATAACTTTGCGTCAGACCACCTTTTTCACATGAAGTTTAGAGTTTGAAACGTTTTTCCTTGGTTAAAAATGCTTTAATTAAACATGTTCCTGCAAAAATAAACTTGCTGTAGGAAGTGACGAAGCGGAGAAAGAGAGAGTGTACCAACTAGAGTAGTTTGCGTTTTAGAGTTTGTGGGAATCGATTTGCGAAAAGTTGCCACACTGTTACGGTTGGATTGAGTAAAGTGTTTTTAATTAATTTAAAAAATGCACTTTTTTGTCGTCGTTCACGCTAAAGTTTATAAATAGGATTTACGTTGCACAGATTGAAGTGAATTATCTTGTTCTTAAATGTGAGTAACCACTTATTAAGCCCGAAAGCCATTCGAGAATAAAAGTTTATGAGGGTAAGGTAGTAACTGCAGCGTATTAATAGTTAGTGATAGAAATAGGATAAGAATAGATTATTTAGGGGCAGCTCAACAAAAACTTACATCAGATGTAAGGACGATTATATTATATTTTTATTTTTTGCGAATTATTATCCTCGTCTTTATAGTTGTTGTTCAACATGATGAGGATGATAGTCCGCAAATGAATAAAATATAAATATTATATTGTAGTAAGCTATGAGGCAGATAAGCGGAACAAGCAAGAAAATATAATAGAAAAGTCTAGGAAAACGGTGTTTAACATCTTAAGGACAAAATATATCAACGCCCTTTTGCCAAATTACCAGTCACGCTACTTTTTGAAAATCACTTTCCACGTCATCCTAACTTGCTTTTCTCCCCTTGCTCTCTTTCTCTCTCACACACACTCACTTATATATATATATATATATATATATATATATATATATATATATATATATATATATATATATATATATATACAGGGTGACCCCTCCCCCCAAAAAAACAGGCTCCAACTCTAATTAGGCCTCGTTTCTTAGTGTTTTGTCCGAATGAAATAACACTTTGGTCATAACTAGTTTATTATATTCAAAACATCACATCAAAACACTAGGGTCCTTGGCCTTTTTTTCTCCGTTCTACAGCATATGTTCTAGATGGACTCCATTTAGCTCCGTGCATTTCTTGAGGCGCAGCACGAAGTTGTCTATGACGTTCTTACAGACCGAATTGGTAATGGCTCTCATATCCTCCTGATGGCTTCCTTGAGTTCCGTGATGGTTCTGGGTTTTCCTGCGTAGACTCTGCCCTTAAGATGGCCCCAAAGAAAAAAAATCTGGAGGGGGCTTAGGTCCGGGCTATGGGGTGTCCACTCAAAATTAGTCTTGAGACTGATCACTCGGCATCCGTTCTCTTTCAGCCAATCTCGGGACAGGTTTGAGGTGTGGGAACTTGCTCCGTCCTGCTGAAACCAGAACTTGCTCATGAGCGACGGGTAGATAATCTGGAGCTCACTCTTGAATGGTTTGAGGACCTCCACATACCGTTCCTTGGTGACTGTCACTGCTGCGCCAGATTCTTCGATGAAGATTGGTCCGATAATGCCTCTGGCCGAGATTGCAGCACACACCGTACACTTAGATAAAAACACATATGAACCATACTTAAAAGATAACGCTACTCCAATTTACGTAAACCCTAAGTCCAACCACCCACCATCAATTATAAACCACATTCCTAACTCGATCGTAAGTAGACTCAGTAATAACTCAAGCGATGAAAATGCATTTAACAGGTCAACCAATATATACGAAACAGCCCTAAAAATAGTGGATACAAAAATATCGATATCAAATATAAGCAACAAAACACCAAAAACTATAATAAAATTCAAAATAGAAGAAAAAGAACTATAATTTGGTATACGGCCCCATACAATCAAATGTTAAAAACAAAACTTGGCAAGAAATTTCTAGATCTTATTGAAAAACACTTTCCCGCAACCCACCCCTTACACAAAATATTCAATAAAAATACCTTGAAGTTATCTTACAGTTGTTGCGAAAATTTAGAGATGATAATCAAAGCACATAATAACAAAATACTAAATGAAAACAATGTAAACAACAACAAAATAAACAATAAAAAAGTAGACACCATGACAGAAATAAAACCAACACTAGCAGAAATAATAATAATAATAATAATAATAATAATAATAATAATAATAATAATAATAATAATAATAATAATAATAATAATGATAACAACAAACCAACCCCGGACAAGAACAACCATACCATAAATAAAAATACTAATAACGAACAAGATAAATGCAATTGTAGACACCGCACACTTTGCCCAGTCCAAAATAAATGTCTAACAAAAAGTGTAGTTTATCAAGCAACAATATTTGCAAAAACATCACATATACCCCGGGTTACACCAGATCACCCTGATAGTAAAATATAATCTTTACGGATTCTTTCTAAAAGAGATAGTCATTTAAGTGTCCTTACTGCAAATACATGGATTTATTCACTTTCCTTTATCTTGATTTCGAAGGTAAATCGTTGTAATTATATAAGCTGCCGGGGTCGACAGCCGGGAAATATATCACTGAGAGGATGTAAGTTGGTATTGTTGCACGATAGGGACTTTTATGGAAGCATTATTACGTCTTGGCACGGCACGATCAGCTCCCTGGAAGTAAACGATTTAAATTAATGGATAAATCCGTTGCCTGTTAAACGTGTCATTGGCGGACTTCAGGCGTACTTAATGCTCTCGAGAAATATAATTATCTAGTCTGAGATCATCAGCTAAAATTTGAATGCTGTAATGCAGAGTGAACATCTTATAAAAACTATAAGAAAATTTTTTTTTGACATTTCGAAAGAACATAAATTCTGGGATTTGGATGAGCCAGTTTCTTACTATCGAGCGATGCGAAGTCGAGATTCCAACTACTTGAATCTTTTCCGTCATAGTGAAAAACGAGAAAAAAAAAACGAGAGAAAAAAAAACGAGAAAGAAAGAGAGATAGATATTAATATGAATTCATATGACAAATAGAAAGAACAGAGAAAATACTTTATTCACAAGTCACAGGTGACAAGATCGTTCAGTTCAGCCATCCTGACACCCCCACGAGTTCAAAAACATCTAGTCTATGATACTTAAATGAATATTTAAATGTCATCGATATTATCACCCTTGGTACATTTTTCTGAAGGCCAAAGGTTCAATCCTCAATGAAGGCCACACTCAAAATACAAGTGCGAATTACTTAGAAACCCAGTCATGTCTGACGGAACAATTATATGCTAACCCCACCGATTAAATGATTCTATTTCAAAGTTCCCAGCAGATTCATGAGTTCGATAGAAAGATTCTCAAGTTCGACAAGATATATATGGAGAAGGTGAGAGGTTACATCGACCGAAACGTTGTGAAAATAACACTATGACCACAGTATTCTGAAGAGTAAGAATATTTTAGAAATATATGAGAAAAATAGCCACAAAAACAAGGATTGTCTTAGACAAATAGGTGATCCAGTGGTACATTTAATGTGAGTCTTTTCTGTAATCTTTATCTTCACCATGTTAATAACCACGCAAATATTTTTCACAAACGTTCACAGAGGCTTTAGTCTTGATTCAGATAATTCGTGAATAATACGAAATCTTTTTTCTCCACTATCGGGCAACGCATTCGAAAATAATAATAAAAAAATATTCCAAAGTCCAACTTGGTAATTTTTTTATATAAAAAACTTGTTAATCCGTTTAATGTTTTTGTTGTTAATCCGATTAATAGTGCATGGATAAAAAAAAGCCACCAATGCAAACTGACATGCATCACGCAAGTGAAGAGTTGCCGCCTACATACAGAGACTTGCCACATAAATTGTAAATTCTACATCGAACCCTATTACCTCATTTGTTATAGCCTTAATGTTATATATATATATATATATATATATATATATATATATATATATATATATTTACACCAATTTAATAAGTGGAGGTTTATTAAGAATAATCACTTAGTTGTGTTATAAAGAAGCTATCGTTAACAACTCGCTTTATCCATCTGTTTGTGTGGTGCCACTGTTTTCTATGTTACAACATACACAACAAAATTTAAATTAAAAAATATATATAAAGGAACTCGTATACAAACATAATATAACGGTGGTATTTATTTTAAGAAAACAATTGTTCTTTTTTTTTAAATTATTTCAGTGTTGTCTAAGGACACGATTCTCAACTTACTGGAACAACAAAAACAACAAAATACGCAAGTATTTCTCCAGCAACATCTTTGGAGCAAACGATAACGATTATTGATCTTTATTTCTGATGCTAACCATCACTATCTCGTAGCATATGTGCTTTTTCGAAAAGAAAACTGATTCAATTTTATCCTACGAACTATATTGTCCTTATTTTACAAATTCAATAAACTAAGTAAATAAAGTAAAATTGTCATGTTAACAAAATAGTTTAAATACTTTAAATAATATTTTTAAAATTGGAATAGACGTATAAATGAATGGCACAAGGTCAGTGGAATAATCTTGATGGCACATAGTCTAGAACCCTAGTTAATCTATGGTATCCCTGACCACTCGCGCGACATGAAAATTGTCTTTCGAAAAGCACACCATTGCAATCTACTAGTGCCGGCTCATTCTGGTGCAATGTCTAGTGCACACGTTTCATTTGTTGCGATGATAAATCTTCAGTGATATTTTACCTGTTGATAGCAATTAATAATAAACCATTTAATGACTTGTATATCGTTACGGCGTCGCAGGAACAAATAAAAGAAATAAATGAATACAATCCTGGTCAGCATTTTTTTACAAAACGTTTTTATTACCGTTACTTTCAAAACCAACCAAAAATGTCTCCATCTACCACATGTTTATTTTACCTGTCAACGTTTCTCCTGCCTCCGACCGCAAGCCGGTTACAGCCGAACCATTCTCGTCTTCAACTTCGTCCTTCCATTCTTTTCGACGTCCACTTTGGTTCTGCCGAGCACTGCTGTGCTTTTTCCCTGTGTTTGTCCTTTTTGATTTTCTTTGCGCACACTTTCTAATTTGCATATGTGCGTTTTTTTTCGGCTAATGTTGATGCTGCTGGTAATCTCTTCGCAGGCCGCCATTCTTTGCTGGTGTTGATAATTTCCCACGCTCTCATGTGCACCGTGTTACACCTGTTCAAAAAACATAATATTGCCTTAGTGCATAGATGGTCTTGTCGTGTGAAGGACAGCATCCTGAGGATACAACCAATGTCTAAATCGCTAGGGAGAGTTGTACGGTACATGCTTTTCATCTTTGGTAATCTCTCGATCGAATAAGAATGTGAAACGAACGCGGGCAAAAGACAGGAACAGGATCTCTAGACATTTCCATTGGGCTCACAGCTGTTATGGCCGGGCACGGTTCCCATGTTTTTTTATAAGGCCTTATGTCTGAATCTGGAAAAATTGATTTACGTATTGCGTATATATTTCAAATTATTCAATCAACATGCAGAAATTTTGGAATACTTAGTATATATATGTATATATATATATATATATATATATGTGTGTGTGTGTGTGAGTGTGTGCGTGCGTGTGTGTGTATAAACAAATATATAAACATACATAAGCAAATATATATATATATATATATATATATATATACATACATAAGAAAATATATATAAGCAAAATATATATGTAGAGAGAGAGAGAGAGGGAGAGAGACATAAAGAGAGACAGAGAGAAAGAGACATACAGAGAGTCAAATAGAGAGACAGAGCTACTCAGCGTCTGATATAGATAGATGGATAGCACTTTTCTAATCGAGTGAAAAAATGGTTCCCGTCGTCTATTACAAATGCTGCAATTAAACGCCACGCAATTAAGTTATCATTTCTGCGTAATTTATTTTTGCACATATCACGTTTAAAATGCGAAGTATTATGTCTACAAGAGCAGAACGGATTTGCTGGAAGCGAGCACAAGGAATCCCTAAAATGGATACTGCTATGAGTCGCCTTTAAGCTTTACGACTGAGGAAAAGAGAAAGACAGTGAGAGAGGAAGGAGGATAGAGAATATATATATATAGGGATGGATGGGGAACGATTAATCGAAATCAGTATCGGGAATAGGAAAAATCGGAACTTTTCTGGAGTATCGAAATCGGAATTGAACAAATTTCTGCCTATTTTCCGTTGCTAAAAACGATAATATTTATTGTCTTCATTTAATTTTGTTTAAAACAAAATTGTCCACTGTTGGTAGTAACGAGAAAATCATAAATATTTATTGATTTTAAGCAACTAGTAAAATTAAATCTCTAGACTATCACTTGTTGTTTTACGTTTTAGAAAATAGCTACACATTATCATGTGTTTTTTTACTGTAATCGGGAAAAATGACTCTATAGTTTAATATAGACAGATTTATAAAGAATCGGAATCGATGATTGTATCAGAATCGGGCATTTAATATGAATCCGTAATTGTATCGGAATCGGGAAAAATATTCGAATTCACCAATCACTAATATATTTATTTCCACACTCAAACAACGCCACAGCTAACACGAGCCATGCAAACTGACAAAGCTTTTCCCTCATTTTAGTTCATCAGTTCAATAATTGAATTCGAAACACGACAATATATATTGCTCGTTCTTTGTTTACCCTAATTATAAATAAAGTTCATGATAATTTTCCTGCTGATTAGCATGTACTCTACGACAATTACACAGCTAAAATTTATTTAGTAACATATATACTTTTATCTTAAACGGTAGTAAACGTTACGAGCACGCAATATAGTAATAATAATAATAATAATAATAATAATAATAATAATAATAATAATAATAATAATGATAATAATAATTAATATAGTAATAATAATAATAAATATAGAAATAATAATAATCACATGTTGTGTTCGATTAACACATATAACTTACAATTTGCATGAAAAGTTTCACCTTTAATTATTTAACTTTCACTAATTATTTATTATTAAATCTTTTAATTAATTAATCTTTTTAACTAAATAGACGCCTAAAATAAGCGTTAGATAATAAATAGCAGTAAAATTACGTTGCAACTATTTTTACGTATATATTGCATTTCATCAGTGTAAACGAGTGAAAAAGAAACGAAAGCCAGTAAGGAAAAGCAAGACTTACCGACAGGGTTGAGAAAAAAGAAATGTCGGATAGAGCAGCAAAACATGCACGGCGGTGATGGAAGACATCACGTGAGATATCCAAATGTGGTAAAATAGAAAAAGACGAAAAGAGTTTGGTGGGCGGGATTTCTGTGCAGATGACAAAAAGTATTTTGTTGTTAGTGTTGAGAAGTAGAGAAACCACAGCAATCCGTATTGTCGTAAAGAATGTATTTAGAGTATGGTACGTTAATTTCACTTACTGGAAATTAAATATTTTATTACAGCTTTTTTTCTTTCGTTGACTATTTAGAAAACTAGATACTGTATGTCATCTTCCTATGACCGTGATATACAGACGGTAGGAGATCGCCTGATATTCTCTGTAAAGTTCCTCCTTCGGAGGAAACCGGCATAACACGCCCATGGCTAATACCACACCATATCGGTCCGTCTTTCTCTATTTTAGCTACAATAAATTCTTTATTTGGGTTAAGTAAATAATTGTAAAATTTAAAGTTGAACGAATAATTACAAAATGTGATAACTACTGTAGCAGAATTAGAAGTAACCAAAATGAGAAATAGAGAGCTTACCTCGGATACGTCTGTTTTGGGCTGAGCGGAAGAGAGAGTTCCAAGATGGCGTCCATGGGCTTTTATTAGCATTTACCCAATGTAACTATCGTTAAATCCCGTCTGCTCTGGTGCGATTATGCAAATACGTCGTTCCCGGCCGCTATAAAGTCAGGACACTGGAACGGAGAGAGGGCATTCTGCAGATTGTGTGTAGGTGATTCTGGCGAGTAGATTGTGCTTGTTATGACCCACGTGTCTGCGAGAAGCGAGTTTTTGTTCCGTCTGTGTTTAGTTGTATTTTTTTTTTGTTTTGCCTACTACATTTTTGTTTCAAGCTATTTCGACTCGACTATGGCGAAGGTGCAGATAAGCAGCGATATTATCAAGCCGTTCTCTGGCGAGGGAGACGTTGTAGCGTGGCTGAAAAAAGTGAGACTTGTCGCACAACTTCAGCAGGTGGATGATGTAGCGAGTCCGCTACCTTTATATCTGGAAGCTGATGCACTGGCTCTCCACATGGAAATGGAGGAGGACGATCAAAGAGAAATAGACCAGATTGAGGCCCGATTAAAGGAGGCATTTACCGACGACGCGTTTGCAGCATACAGAAAAATAACTATGGTTAGATGGGCTGGCGAACGTGTGGATGTTTACGCCAACAAAATCAGGCAGTTGGTTGGATTGGCCGGATTTACAGGAGATGGCTTAGAGAGACTCACAAAATTGACTTTCGTCACTGGGTTCCCTGACGCTATCTCAATTGCTCTTCAACAGGTGCCGAACATCAAAGTCCTGACCATGGGGGAACTAATGTCGAGAGCAAGAATTTTGACGACGACTGGGGAACACAATCAAGACGTGGTTGCGGCCACACGCTCACTCAACAACCACAGGGTCCAGAATATTCCTGTTAATGTGACCTGTTTCAAGTGCAATACGAAAGGCCACTTTGCAAAGGACTGTCGAAAACGTGGAACACGGTGTTACCGTTGCGGTGAGAGTGGACACTTGGCTCGGAATTGCTCGGGAAACGAGCACGGGAAGGACGCATAAGCGCCAGTCTCCTTCCCCACCAAGATGCGATCACGACGCTCCCGGTGATAAGCATCCATGTTGACGGGACGCGATGTTTGGCGCTTATTGATACAGGAGGCTCTAGGACTATTTTACATGCAGACCAGTGTCGGTCTTGGAGAAAAACAAACGTAAATGTCAAAACGATTGGTGGAATGTCCCATGCGTGCTGCGGTGTTGGAGCGGTCTCTCTGTCCACTGACGAAGGTGTGTCTGCCAGAATCGATGTGTTGGTGGTGCGTGGCAAACCGCTGGGGTTTGACTTAATTCTAGGGATCGACGCCATAAAAGCTCTGGGCGGTGTCGTTGTCAACTCTACAGGATTAGTGCGGCTGGGTGACAGGAAAAATATTAAATGCGCAGCCATTTCTATTAATGAACCGGATTTCACCGCCACCTTTGATCATCAAAACCGAACGTGGACCGCATCGTGGAAGTGGTCTGAGGATCACCCGTCTGAAAGACTACACAATCGAGTGTCATAATACCCAGTGCCGGCAGAAATCCGTGAAGAATAAACACAGGAGCTCCGCACATGGATAGATAATGGTTGGCTCGTGCCGTACCCAGAGGATAAATTGGTACCTCCCAAAGGTCTAATTCCCCTGGTGGCTGTGATGCAGCAGAACAAAGCCAAAGTGCTCCCGGTAACGGACTACCGGGAGCTAAATCATTACGTAGACGCGTTTACGGCCAACGCAGATGTTTGTGCGGCTAAGCTGCGCGAATGGAGACAAAAAGGTGCTAACGTGTCTCTACTGGACCTCAGGAGAGCATACCTATAAGTCCGGGTCCATGAGACACTGTGGCCATACCAGACTCTGGAAATCGATGGGAAAAAATTTTGCCTGACTTGTCTGGGGTTCGGTTTGAATGTGGCTCCCCTGATAATGAGAGCAATTGTCAGCGAAGTATTGTCTCAGAAAGAAGTTGTAAGCCGCGCAGCATCCGCTTACATCGATGACATTTTTGTCAACGAGGACGTGGTGCCCGCGACCTATGTAAGAGAACACCTAGCGCAGTTCGGGTTGGAGTGCAAGAACCCGGAGGGTTGAAGGACGGTGCACGGATGCTGGGATTGGCGGTCTGGATGGAACACAGTGGACTACGGTGGAAGCGAGGAAATGCAATTCCAGAGGCTCCCAGCATTGTTACGCGACGAACAATGTTTTCCGTGTGTAGTCGACTTGTCGGGTACTTTACGGTGTGCGGTTGGCTTCGTGTGGCTTGTGGAATACTTAGAAGGAGAGTAAGTTCGGTAACGAAGGGCTGGGATGATGAAGCAAGGGACGCCGTACTGCATCGTATGACGTTCGAAACCTTGGAATCTGTGCAGCGGAACGATCCGGTCCGGAGAAATTAATGTGTGGGTGGCAAAGAGCTGAATGTATGGGTCGATGCCAGCTCCCTAGCAATTGGTGCAGCCTTGGAGATGCGCGAAAATATGTTGGAGGATGCATGTTGGCTGCGACTTGAAGGTGATTCTCAATATATCAACTTAGCCGAGCTGGATGCCGTATTGAAAGGTATCAATTTGGCTCTACAGTGGCAGAGCAAAGTGCTACACATAAAGACAGATTCTTTCTGCGTATACCATTGGGTCTCGGACACGCTATCTGGAAAGGCGCGAGTGCGCACCAAAGCTGCAAGCGAGATGCTTATTAGGAGGCGACTAAGCACTCTAAAGGAGCTCGTGAAAGAGTACGGGCTGACAGTGGAAGTGACACTGGTTCCATCAGCACGAAACATTGCTGACCGATTGACATGAGTACCACAGACGTGGTTTGAGGCAATGAAAAAGAAAAACGGGCTTGACCCGGTGATAGGCGTGGTTCACACAGACGAGCTGGATGAGAGTCAAATCATGGCTATTCACAAAGGTAGTGGGCATCCGGGGGTGCGACGCACTGCCTACTTTGTCAGGAGAAGTTGCCCAACCACGACAAAAGCAACCGTTAAAACGGTCATACAGAAGTGTGAGGAATGTCAGTCCATTGACCCAGCGCCAGTCAGGTGGGAAAAGGGAAAGCTGGAAGTTAACGAGAATTGGCAAAGAATATGAATGGATATCACGCATTATGGCACCTTCCATTTTTTAACTCTAACAGACTGTTGTCCATCGCGTTTCTCCATTTTGAAGAAATTGGCAAGGCAGGGCTCGGCAAGCGTGATCCATCAGTTGGAAACAGTGTTCCTCGAGCGTGGCTCGCCGCATGAAATCCTTTTAAACAATGACACGGCTTTCTGCAGCAACGCATTCCAAGCATTTGCACATAAATGGGGAGTTCACTTGCGATTCCGTTGTGCGTACGCTCCAGCCGGGAATGGCATAGCGGAGCGATGTCACCGTACAGTGAAACGAATAGCGGCTAGAATGCGCTGTCCCATACAGGAAGCTGCCTACAAGTATAACATCACACCAAGAGACGACACATCTCCCATCACTGCGCCTGCCAACAGGATTTATCGATACGAATTTCGAGTAAAGGAGACCAATCTCGCAACTGCGTCCGCAGATCCCAAGGACAGCTCTTACCAGGTTGGAGATCGCGTCTGGGTCAAAAGACCGAAAAAACGATGTACCACGAGGTTCGGCAAGGGTGAGGTGACCAAGGTAATCAGCCCTCAATCGATTTTGGTGGACGGTGTGCCGCGCCACGTGAAAGATCTGCGCCCTCGCCATTATGTTGTTACGTCGGAGGAAGAGGAAGACAGTACAATGTCTTCTGAACGAGCAGAGAGTATAATGCAGGACGATTGAGAGCCATATAATGCACATACTGAAGAAGCGGAAGAGGGACCACCCGTCTTGCCTTTACGAAGGAGTACTTGGCAAAGACGGATTCTGCCCTTATTGTGAAACACCGCCTATGGAACCCACTGGCGGCAATAACGGTGGTAATGAGGAAGATGACAAGGAGGACGTGCTGCCTCCGGTTCTTCGAACAAGTACCCGATACAGACAACTGCCCCCCTGCCTCGTTTGTGATCATGAGATCAGGGGGGAGTGTAGCAGGATTAGAAGTAACCAAAATGAGAAATAGAGAGCTTACCTCGGATACGTCTGTTTTGGGCTGAGCGGAAGAGAGAGTTCCAAGATGACGTCCCTGGGCTTTTATTAGCGTTTACCCAATGTAATTATCGTTGAATCACGTCTGCTCTCGCGCGATTATGCAAATACGTCGTTCCTGGCCGCTATAAAAGCAGGGCACTGGAACGGAGAGAGGGCGTTCTGCAGATTGTGTGTAGGTGATTCTGGCGAGTAGATTGTGCTTGTTACGACCCACGTGTCTGCGAGAAGCGAATTTTTGTTCCGTATGTGTTTAGTTGTACTTTTTTTTGTTTGTTTTGCCTACTACATTTTTGTTTCACTACTGCGTGTGAATTGAATATCATCTTTCTTGTTAAGTCTGCTGGTAAACTGTTGCTTTTGTCATTTTTTTTTACACAGTGATCACCACTTATCAAGGCCCGGAAGCCACTCAGGGATAAGGGTTATTGCAAGTACATTACGTTAGTGTGGAGATTTGATGAAGTGTTTACTTAAGGAGGCGGTTCATTAGGAATTTGTTAACGTTGGACTTGAGGACATCCAAGTTGTAGTCCGGTGGGAAGCAGGCAGACGGAACAGAGTTCCACAGGCGTGCAGTTCTAAGAAAGAAGCTTTGTTCATGGAATCCACGTTTTGATTAAGGCACAGATATAAAGTAGGGGAAACCATAAGTTCTGTGTATGTTAACGTTTTTATAGAAATAATAGTGTTGCCACAAATAAAGCAAACAAGCAAGCAACCGGAATTTACCGTAAACGTGTAGAACCGGCTTCCCTCAAATGAGGAATTGTCTAGGCAATGTCAAGTTCGCAAGCAGTCCCCAATCGCATCTATATCCCACATACAGTAAAGTACTACGCTATGCTTGTGCAGTTTATGCAAGGAGGTGTCGATGTTATCCTACATACATCGCCTGGTAATTCCATCTGATATTGACGAAACTCAGCGTTGCTTACTTTCGATGATTTAACTAGAACCGGTGTTTCAATATGATGATGTCACAAGTAAGGAAGCATTAAAAGTAAATTGTTATTTCCTTTCAGGACTTGAATATATCGTTTCTAATTCTTGATCGATTTTATTCTAAATCTCGATAAATACAAAATGACATAAATGGAACACTCCCAACTTTTAAGTTTTGCAAGTCATATGGATAATAATCAAAAGCACCTGCTTATATAAATAGAATCCTCATAAATATTTATTGGATACTTTTACTGAATAGCTTAGATGGGTGAACATTACACTGAAGATATTTAGTTTAATCTGGTGTTTTGTGATTTGCATTAAACAGTTACACACTAACACATATGTGTACCCATACATTTCAATACATTAGCTTTATTATATCGAATGATTCTAAGTATGGTATGCTAACATAAATGACTTGAAATTAAAGATCTTATTACAGCTTATCTTTAGTCTTGTTAAAGTCCACATATTAAATCCACTGCTTTTTCTGCTTTTCAAAAAGTCGGTTCTGTTGTCCTATTTTATCTGGTAAATCTGTTCCCTATTTGATGGTTCTTGATAAATTGTAGCAATGCATCTGTAATTTGATTGGTCCCACACTTTCTTTTTCACTGCAACCTTTCTCTCACAGACGTGATGTTGCTAGTCTCAGTCTTTTGTACAAATACTATCATGGCATGTGTTCCTCAGAATTGTCTTTTCTGTTCCCTGCTTCCTTTTTTCAGCTCGTTTGACTCGTTGGCCTAGAGGTCAATTTCCATGTTTTAATATCTCTACCACCACAACCTTGGATATTTTCATAGATGAGTCCCCCATTGTTTCATATTTTAATCACCCGCTATTATTTTTCAATCTTACACTTTTACAAAATAAATTGTGATAGCTCCTATAGAACCTAATCTTTTTATTTTTACAACATTTTGATTAGATAGCTACAAGCCTATTCTGGAATATTTGAATATGGCTGACGAATACTAAACCAGAACCAATTGGAATTAAAATATGGCGGCTCCCGTTTTTCCATTTAGTGAAAAACCTTCACTTACAAACTGCTTTTTTACCTACAATATTTACTTTATTAAAAATATTATTCATAACAAATACTTTATTTTTACATGTATGAACTATATTCAATAACTTCCAGCATTTCACTTTCGTTCTTCCATATGAGTTTTTTCGATGATTAATTGAATATCGCTTCGTATGTCACAATTTCGCAAAAAGCCATCTATTAAATGTTGTCTTATTAACAAAAATACATTAGAATGTTTGTTAATTTATGAATACAATTAACGCTGATGCATTTACCCCGAGGGATACAAGATATGTGTTGTTGCCGCTTTACGGTTTACGATCTTTCGAGTTTAAATTATTCAGCACTTGTACCAATTATTATGTTCTTATTCACCTGCCTCATAATCAATACCGAGTTAAACACAGCTCCTCAAAATGGAGAACTTTGAATTAGAACAATTATAATACACCCGGAAAGTATTTCCTCCCAAATTACGTGGAAAGTTACACACAAGGTCAGTTTTTATGTGAAGAAATTAATCTCTCTGAAAAGAGACACCCTGGATTCAAGCAAAAACATTTGTCGGGAGTTATCCTTACCACAGAAAATGTATTTATATTAACAGAACACATACTAGCGTTATTTTTTTTAAACGTAAAACAAGCAGCAAAAATAAATGCTTTTATTAGTATGAAACTATTAGATATGTTTTTGATGACTGGAATTCATCAAACGTTTATCATATTTTAAAATAACGTTACTCGTAATGTTGATGGGTTATTCCTGATGGATAAAGGTGTTTGTCTTACTATCTACGAGTTCGAAACCGTTACATATTCTGCGCTTTTACAATTTATTAAGTTGTTCACAGTTATTTTATTATGAGGGAAGAGTTACAAGCAATGCTTGCGTAAAATCTTGGAAATACATATCTTTCCAAAAACAGACACTCTGGATTGTCAGATTCTAAAAACTATAGTGTAAAATTTATCCGCCATACGAGTATATATATTACACTTTAACGTGTATTCTTCTTCGATTAGTAAAATTTTAAAAATCTAAAAGAAAAAAAAATAGTGCATACCCAATCAATATTAGGAAGGAACATAAAAACAAAGACTTATATTTTTTTAATATTCCAGGAAGACGATTTTCTATAATTGTAAACTGTTACATATTTTCCGATTGATAGAATGGATTTTTTTTTTTGCTTACAATTCTTCAGCTTTTTACTATTCTACACTTTTACTCATTATTATGTTGCTCCATATTAATCGCGCGTACGGCACAATCACGTTGACACACAAGTTCTCGTCAGATCAGTGAAGTTAAGCAACGTTGATCCTGGCCAGTACCAGATGGGTGACCATTTGGGAAGACTATCCACTGCATGTACTATCTGGGAAGGTTGGGCGTGGGGCCAGCTCCCTCACTCTATAAAAAGATCTCCTCGGTACAAAAACATCTGCAAAAGTTGTAGATGGCCTATGCCCCTCCAGGGGCTCAAAGGGCTATGTATATTAATCGCCTCCCTACGCGATTAAAGTTTTTTATATCGTACAAGGAGAGATGTCCCCATTACTGACCAAGGAATCGGTGAAATCGACCATTTTTTAATCAAATCGATTGAGTACATGCTCTAGCTTTGGACCTCCCGCAGTGTGGTGGTAGGAAGCTTCACATGTCTTTCCACAGTGACTTAATCCATAATATAACGTATTCTACATTGCACTGTACAGAATCTACTATTCATTTTATCAGATTTGCTGTAAATAATGGTTTCATTTAAAGTGTGAAATGCAAAAGTCAAATATCATCGTTCAATTTAGCTCCAAAAAGAAACACATATATCGAATATATATTTTAACAAATCTACAGCTGAATTTATAGGCTACATGTGCGATGATAAAACTTGTCAAATGCACTCGTGAGGTTAGGTTGATATTTACTATTTCATAGTATATATATATATATATATATATATATATATATATATATATATAAACACAGGCTCCTTCAGTCTTTGACAGACTATGGATACCCACGTAGGGGTGCCTGCGCGTGAAATTTTTGTGACAGGAGGTGCGTAATCTCCAACAACACCTCTCATGAGTCGACATTGTTAAATACTAGGGGAAATTGAAGTGTATGTACAGGAAGACTGGAAACAGATGCCGAGATAAGCGGAGAGCACATACAGCGCATAGAATTCCCAAATGGTCACCCATTTGGTACTAACCAAGCTCAACGTTGCTTAACTTCAGTGATATAAAGAGAACCGGTGTATATATATATATATATATATATATATATATATATATATATGTGTGTGTGTGTGTGTGTGTGTGTTATACGAACTTTGTACTTATCGAGTTAATACATATTTGCTTTACCTGCTCGACCTTTCCCAGGATTGAGAAAAACTATGACTGAATCGTACGAAGAAGACGAAATTAAGTTTTGTTACTTTAATTACGAAGACCGAAATTGATATTATTAAGAGATGTAGAAATACAGTAAAAATGGGCCAAACATGTTCTTTTGATGTGTCCAAGGTCCCTAGACTCTGATAACACTGGCCAAGTGACCCAGTATTTCTTATATGATATTACTGAGAATATTGAAGTGAACAATGTGGGCCTCTACAGAGTTGATGGCCTTATGCTTGCAAAAAACTCTAACGGCCTAAAATGTGAGAATTAAAGAAAATCCTTTGAGAATTTAGAACAATAAATCTTAAAGTTGATATTAACTATGATTTGAAAGTGATGCATTTCTTGATGTTGCCTTCAGTCTGATAAAACCATCCTATGAACCATATAAAAAAGACAATGCTAATCCATTATATGATCACCTCATCTGGATATAAAAACACTCAGATATAGTATACCAAGACCTTATAAAAAAGCTCTACCAAGAGGAAAAGGAAAATCATTTGGTTTACCCCTCCTTATAACCTCAGGGTTAAAACAAACATAGGAAAAATGTCTTAATCTTATCAAAGTACATTTTACATAAAGGAACATCCCCCATAATATTTATAACAAAAGCATTCTCTAACTAAGTAATAGTTGTAGCGATAACCCTGAAAAAATATCAAGAAACACAATAGTAAAATATTAAATAGCAACCAAGAACCAAATATATTTGAACTCAAGAATACTAGATTAACTAGGTTAACTAGGTTTAACCAAACCTGAATGCCAACTTAAACGCAACTGCTTAGTACAAATTTCTGGTATACAAAGCAGTCATCACTAGTGAGGAAAATCTCAATATAAGTAAATACTATATTAGCATGGCTGTTAACACCTTCAAAAAGAGGTTCTTTTGTCATCAATATTCGTTTAATAATCCAAATTACAGGAACAGAACATCATTCGCCACATACAATGGGAATTTAAAAGAGCAAAACCTACCACCAGTTGTGAAATGGGACATTCTTAGAAAAACAAGCACATGCAAGTCCCTTAACTCACCTTCCTCTTTTTGATTGAGCGAAACAGTATTTATTTCCAGATTCAAGGAATGAGATAAGCTCCTGATTAAAAAAAGAAACCTGTATTAACTGTGGACACTATAAATCCCACCTTCTTAGCCACTTTGATTTCCTTTCGTAACTTTGTGCTTTCTTTATCTTTGTTGTTATCTTCATTTTTAATTCTTGTACTATTATGAACTATAAAATACGCAAAATTGTGTGTTGATTACTTGTCATTTTATACAGTGTATTTTGTTGCATACTTTTTCTCTCCTCTTATTATCTTCTAACTTTCATAACCCCAAGTAGATAATTCCCTCTTAGATTTCTTACTCTTAATTGTCAATGACCCCTCCACCATCATTCCATGATATATATTTTTTACCGCCAATTTTGTAACAAAATTTATAACTCTATCTTGTTGGTGATTTTTAATTGCACATATTTTAATTTTTAATTCTAAAAATTTATTAAAAAATTTTAATTTAAAAAATTCTATATAATTATAATTATTTTTTTATGTTTTTACTCTTACTTATTTGACATCTCTTAACATCCATTTTACTTCCATAATTATGACTTTATGTTTATTTTCATCTCCTATTATACCATTCTTGTCATAAATTATTATATTATATTTATTCTTATCCGTATATTCTAGTTTATTTTCTACTTAATCTTTAACACATTTTTATTACTCCCTAAATATTAAAACCTTTTCTCTTCTTCTGTTTCTTGGTTCCTTCCTTCCTTTCTTTTTCTTTCTCCATTTTCTTTTTCTTATTTTTCTTTGTCTTTTTCGTTTTTATTTTCCTTTCCTTTTCCTTTTTATTCCTCCTTTTATCTTGTTAAGTCTTAACGTACTCTTTCCCCTATCGCTTCCTATATTTGTTTTATTGCTTTACATATTCACACTGCTAAATTTAACATTTAAGCTACATTAAATCGCCTGACGAGAACTTTTGATTTAGGATGTTTTGCCAACGTAGTCAGCTCCACACGGACAAACAAATTTATAAACAACAGAATTCTTTTGAATGGTTGGCAAAACATCTTTACGAAAAGAGTGTGGAGCTGACTACGTTGGCAAAACATCCCAAAGATTGGAAATGAGAATATTCCAACATATCCCTCGGGATATTCAACTACACCAGGTTTCGAGAACATCCGGGCACTCCCAAGCTAATGAGTCCGCCATTTGTAATCACCTGATGAGTATAAATAGGTGTTCTGATCAATATTCCGATGGGTGGTTTTCTGTTTTATACAGTTCGAGGTCGAACTATCATCTCAATATCATTGAGGCGTTAGTCATTAATAACTCTCGACCTAGCCTGTGTAGACAAAAGATTTTGAAACATCAGTTGGAAATATTTGATTTAAAACCACTTGAACAGTGAGATTTTTTTCTCACTGGTCTTCCAACTGAAACCAAATTCCCTTCTTTCCTCATTCGTTTCTTAGTTTTAATTTATCATTCTTAGAGGGTCAGAGGATAAGGCCTTAAGGAAATTTTAATAATTTCACCTGCCCGTTTTTTGTTGTTGTTTTCTTTGGTATTTAAATTATGTTTCCTCTGAAATTTCTCCTTCAATTTTGCTGTACCAAGAATTTACTTATATATATATATATATATATATATATATATATATATATATATATATATATATATACACATGCCACTATCACGTTGACACGCTGGTTCTCTGATATGTTCTCCGAGGGCTTTTCATTGAGGCCTTTTGTAGTATATAATCGTTTGGAGCTATGGCTCCTCACCTGGGAGGATTTAGGTGCGATGTCTACTGATACCACCGAAGTTAAGCAACGATGAGTCTGGCTAGTACCAGATGGGCGACTATTTGGGAAGGCATTTCGCTGTATGTACCGCGCCGAGTCGTAGAAATTTCCAGGTTGGTATCTGGGGACGCATTAATTCACTGGGATAGATGCACGCCTAGTCTTCGTTAAGACATTCGTCTAGGAAAAAGAAATCTCTGATGTAAAAAAACACATACTGTCTACTGAATGCTCTGTCTTGTAACAGCCATTGCACCGACAAAGATTAGCAGTAATACCAAAAATTGTGGTTGCTCCTAGGCACCAAGCCTTCACCACTATAAACAAATCATATGTGTGATTTCCGAACAACTTAGTTGCGGCGGAGCTCTTACATCGAAATCGACGGGAGAATCAATTATCTCTACAATTATATAAATGCAATTTGTCTTTGTGTGTGAGTTCGTTCCACATAGACTCCGAAACGGCTGAACAGATTTTCTTTAAAATTTACAGAACTTTAGTGTATAAGTCTGGGACTGATATATATATATATATATATATATATATATATATATATATATATATTGTTTTGAAGAACTCTATATAATTGCACACAATAACTGCACTTTAACTTATTTCGCTATGAAAACGAAAATTTCTCAATCACAATATTTTTCTTAGTCGGACTAAGCACTTTCAGCGGAATATAATACATCCACTCCCCTAACCTTGCGTAGTGGAACAAATTTAAGAACTGTTAAATATCGATGTGTTAGAAAAATTCCTATTTGAGTATGTTTTGTAAATCCGACAATTTCCTTCCGTGTGCGTATGTGTATTTGTTTGAATGTACTATGTCTACAATGAAATCGTCGGAAAGTCAAACTGACAGATATGCGAGGACGCATGTAGAAAAGCGGGACATGTTGAAAGAGAAAAATAAGCTGCATGAATATTTGATTTTGAGTGTGTTCATTATTCTGTTTATGCCAAGGGCAGTTCAATAAAAACTTATTAATTATTTGTGCTTTCATCATCAAAGAATATTTCATTACACCCTTTAATCTGACAGCACTATATAACACGTGCAACAGCTCCATAGATAAACACACACACACACACACACACACACGCACACATATATATCGATGAGCATAGATAGCTAGATATAGATTTATAGATGTAGATATATTTATATATATCTATCTATCTCTCTACTATATAAAGGGAACTTGCCTTTTTGGTCAAGATCAAAGTGTAGTATCTGTTCCTCAGATGCTGCACTTCCATTTCTTGTTCTCTTTCGGTGGAGGATTAGTCCTTCACGACTGAGAATTTTTTTTATTTTTGTATCTTTTCTCCACGTTAAAAAAACGACCCTGGTGTCTAACTCTGTCCCGTGGGAAGGCATAGTAAATAGGTAATATAAAGGGAACTATGTGTATTAGTAAGTTTTTTATGGTCTCCGCAACGGCAGGGCCAATTTTTAAGTAATCTCACTCAAATGTAATATATGTATCTGACAGTGTTCTTAGTAAATTTTGTGTCGAAATGTCTTTTATATATATCGATAATGAATAATCCAAAAAATCCGATGAAAGAAGGAACAGGCAGTTTTTACAAAAGTTAACACCTTACACAGCCTAACATCACAAGTGAATTTAAGAAGTTTTATTACCACACGAGTAAAAAAGCCTGACATATAAAACCAACAGTAGTTTCTTTGATATGACAGGAGCGTGTTGAAAGTAAATGTTTCAATTTTATCACAATTTTTTGTGGTTTTTTATTTACAAAGGAGACATCAATTATCAAGGCCCGTAGCCACTCGAGGATGAGGGTTATACAGTGGTCAATGGGACAATATCGTAATAATTGTTAGTAATGGAAATTTGGTAAATTGGATTACTTAAGGGGAAAGGCCCATCAAGAACTTGTTTACGTTGGACTTGAAGACGACCATATAATAGTCAGCTAGAAAGCAGGCAAAAAGAAGAGAGTTGCACAGGTGTGCAGTTCTAAGAAATAAACTTTGATCATGGAATCTACGATAAGGATTAGGCACAGATAAAGGGTTGGGGGAATTACTGATAATGTTTTCAGCTAGACGAGTGTTTCTCGTGAAAGTTTGGAGAGGGGGACCATAAATTGAAGCTCAGACGAGCACTTCCCATAAAACAGAGGCAGACTCGCAGCGACTCTTCTGTGAGAAAGAAGTTGCAGGGAGGAGAAAAGGGATTCCCCCACCTGGCTATGAAGTCTGTTTTGAACTCTGCCAATGCAGGATAATGTCTTTCTAGCAGTTCCTGCCCAGATATGGCAACACTATTCCATCCTTGGACATATCTGGCTCTTATATAGGTAGAGATTGCTTCATCAGTTAGATATATACTGGACCAATAGAAGGATCCCACTATATTCCCAGCGACCTTGGCAACAGATTTGATGTACGTGTTCCATTTCAGATCAGGAGTAACGGTCAATCCCAGGAGCTTGTTAAAACATGGAGCGTCCTAAAGATGAGAGCCATTCATTTCAATTGATGCCAGATGGAGACAGAACGTTGATGATGTAAAGACAGAAGTTTGGTTTTAGATGCATTAAAAATAACCAGCCACTTCTTTCCCCACTGTGCCACGAACTCAAGATCAAAGGAGAGAAAATCAGAGAAAACTTTGATGTGCGACCATAGATGGTAGTGTCATCATCATGATGTAAGGGTGTGATTTAGAAGATCATTATATGTAGATTAGGAAGGGAGTTGAACCATGATACTTGACTTTTGCATTTTAATGTTGTTACATTTAATAAATATGTTCATAAGATAAACTGTAGGTTCTCCATTGTTCAATGTATACTACAAAGTATTGTGAATTATCACTGCGGGAAAGCATGTAAAGATTCCTCTCTGCACCATGCGATGGGACTCTGACAAGAGTAGGCGATCAGTCAATTTAGTTTAAACATCGGCGATTTCACCGATTGTTGATGATAATAAAAATACGAGAGTGTGAAATATTTGTTGATCAACTCCCGGGCAACTTCGGATATCTGCTAATATATATATATATATATATATATATATATATATATATATATATTATTTTTATTTTTTGAATTTTCACCCCAAACAAGGCACAGTGCCACTTTGAAGCAGGGGGCTACTATTAGGGATTAATTAGCGGGGCCATTATGAAGGGAGATGAGTAGAAAGATGTTTGTTAACATTACACTTAAACTTCTTCATATCAGTGCAGTTGGGAAAGCAGAATACCGGAAGGGAGTTCCAAAGACCCGCAGTTCTGGGGAAGAAACTATTTGAGTAAAAGGCTTTCTTGCACCTAGGGATCTTTACTGTAAAGGGATGAGACTTAGTAGCTTGTCGGGTTTATCGGGGGTAGTTACGTCGGGGAGGTACACGTGTTTGCAGTTCGTCAGAGCATTCACCATTAAAGTATTTGTATAAAAGGCCGAGGGATGCAACATCTCCTCGATGGGACAGAGGCTGAAGCCTAGATGACAGTTCAGGACCTATCAGGTTGGTGACTCTCTTTTGAACCCCGTCCAGGAGCGAGAGACAAGCAGCAGATGCACCAGCCCAGATTTGAAAACAATACTCCATACATGAGCGAATGGTGGCCTTATAAAGGTATAGGATACTGTCAGGCGTAAGTAGTTTTCTAGCACCGTAGAGGGAGCCAACCTTCCTTGCAGCAGCCTTGGCAATGCTCTCAATGTATCTATTCCAGTTCATATTCCCTGTAAACGTTAGGCCGAGGAGTTTAAAAGAAGTACTTTCAGGCAATGTGTTCTTGGCCATTGCTATTAGTGGAAGAGAAGGTTTCTTGTAGTTATTGAAGGAAACAAGCTTACTCTTAGCAGCATTGAATGTGACCATCCATTTTTGTCCCCATTCCACTACAGATTGGAAGTCATCCTCTAGTGTTTCTGCCATTTCCTTGGATATGTGTTCATTTGTTTTCCCTTCATATCTGTTATAGAGAGTGGTGTCATCGGCAAATATACCCATCTCCGAAACAATTTTATTAGGGAGGTCATTTATGAATATCAGGAATAATAGAGGTCCAAGGATAGACCCCTGCGGTATTCCCGCATTTATGTCATATTGTTTAGATGTACGACGCTCGAGGACAACTTTGATTTTTCTATTACTTAAGAAGGATTTAATTACATTATGAATTCTTCCAGTGATTCCATATGATCTAATTTTCCTTAGAAGACCATCGTGCCATACCCTGTCAAAAGCCTTAGATATATCATGGGCCACCGCTCTACCCTCCCCTGTTTTGTCCAATTAACGGTATATACATTCAGAAACTATAGTTAAGATATCTGCTATTGAACGGGCTTGCCTGAATCCATATTGTTTGTCAGTCAGGAGTCTAGCAGCTGTTAGGTGCTGGACTAGGGCTTGATTAACTAAGGACTCAAATATTTTGGCGAAAAGCGGGAGGACGCTAATGGGGCGAAATTTAGTGGGTCAGTTCCTTCACGAGAATTCTTGAAGACTGGTACCATAGATGCGGTTTTCCAGCAGTCGGGAAAGCAAGATTCGTTAAAACGCTAGACGCAGTAAAAATAGTAAAAATGTGTATTTGAATTAGATAAAGCAAGCACGCCGCCAGTGTTGCCGTCGTGAAAATCTCCCTCTTTTTAACAGCGCAGTCCCCTTCTTTTTTTTGAATTTCCAACGTCTTTATCCGTTTTCTGAAATAGAACAGCATCACACTTTGCAATTTCAAATATTTTGTACTGGTGTTTTTGTTTCTTTATCTCATTCATCCAAAGGAAGTCTCGAAATAAAGACGAAACGGCGATGAACACATAACACAGTTTGTTCCTTTTTATTTTTCTCTCTCTATATGTATATATATGTACATCTATATGGATAGTTATATATATATATATATATATATATATATATATATATATATATATATATATATATATATATACTGCCTTTGAAACTTTACACGACCGGTCGCCATAGTCGATTAAAAATTTATTGGGGCGACTAAAAGTCGTAAATAACTCATTTGGTGTGTAGTCAAAGTATCGCCTTCATTTAGCTCTCTGATTTTGAAATTTATTTGGAAAAAAAATTCTTCGACGATACAACTACATGCACTTCATGCTTACAAAAGTAAAGACGAACAATTGACAGAGGAAAAAAACGCATCTTTCCGTCAAGCACGCACCGAAAATTAAATTATAAAACAAGTAAGTAATCATATTTTTGTCAATTATATAAATTGAGACATTGGCATTCTCCTTTTATGCGCAACTTTCAAAAAAACATCAATACCCAATTTTAAAAATAATATTCTAAATTTTAGAATGTTGTCCCGAGGTGAATTCTTTGTTTCAATAAAAACAAAAGAGACCAATTTCTTTTCTATATCAAAATTTTTTTTCCATAAATTACAAAGAAAAATTGATAGTTTGAATTTTAAAAAGATATGAAACCATGCCGATTTTCTAAGAAGTCTAGTTCATTTCACCTAAATTGTATTTTTTTTTAATATCGGAGATTTTGGGCCACAGAGATCTCGCACCAGGAGATGTCAGTTCGTAATCGTGAATATCCGGAGATTTCGTAATACTTTATTTTCAACACCCACGATTTAGGCTATATATTTTAATTTTTGTATGAAATTTTACGACATAATTTTGGTATCGGAAGAATAGTGTGTTGATATTTTTATTAAGAATAAAGAAACAAAAAATTGAATTGTAAAATTATTTACTATTTGTTGTGGAGACGCTCACTAATAAGCATACGTGGGTGAACAAGATATAGATAAAGGTATAAAGTCAGTAAGACCGGAGAGTTGTGTTCGAACGCCGGAAAGGCAAGACGCATGTGCCGGTTGCTCCATGAAAGACTTTAACACGCCCTCTGCTGGACAATCTTCCAACTGCAGTACAACTGCACCTTTTTAAATGTGTATTATATTTTCGTCTTAATATATTTGTTTTACCTTTACTTTCTGCGTTCGTGTTGTTATTGATACAGACACAACAGTGGCGACGGGATTTCGAAAAAGATTTACGCGTGAGAAAATACACTATCAAACTCAACAGTGGTATTCGGGAAATACATACTCGTCAGAGATTGAAAAAAATCACTCGGGAATTTAATGTTTAAAACGCAGCAACTACGAAGTTGTCGAACGCGATATTCAAGCGCTGGATACTTGCAAAACACCAATATTTTTTTGTGACTAATTGAAAAGTAAATTCAAAACCCGGGACAATTGAAAAAAAACCAGCAAGCACTTTATTTCAAAGTACCTACGAGAAAAAAAAACTTGAAAGTTACAGTAACCCTTTCTACAAAGTGCACACACAAAAAAGTGTATCGCTAGGATACCGTGAACTTATAAGGTAGACTGTTTTGAAAGAAAAAGTAATTTTTTCTCAGTGTACTAAGAAGGGATTTTTTCTTTCTTGTACGTAATTAATAACGTAACTAAAGGAATCGATTTTCCTAGTTATTAAAGAAAGGAAATTGTAAAAGTGACTGATTTACTAATTTGCAAAACAAAATGGAGGATCTTATCAAGTTATTCGCGGAAATGCAAATGCATCAACAAGAAAGAGACGAATTACAGAAAAAATAACTACAAGAAAGAGTCGAAAGACAGAATGAACGGCTTCTTAAATGTATAGAGCAAATGCAACTTGGTCAAAAAGATTTGTTGGAAAGATTAACAACTAATTCTGCACAGGAAAGCAATACGACTTTTTCCAACGCAACAATTGTGAATAGCATAGATGTGTTCACGTACCTACCGGAAGAGGATAAAACTTTTGAGGCATACTTCAAGGGGTATGAAGATATTTACGAAACAGATTGCGAAAGCTGGTCAAACGCAAAGGAAGTAAGTTTATTACTTCGAAAGTTTGGTACCAGTGAACATTGCAAATTTGTTGATTTCATATTGCCAAGGGGAACGAATCAGTTAGACTTCGCTGAGACCGTAAAACTTCTTAAGGAGTTATTCGGACAAAACATGTCTCTTTTTCACAAGAGATGGTCGTGTATGAACCTTAAGAAAACGGAGGAGCGGGACTACCTGACATACGCGTCAGTAGTGAATAAACACTGCGACAATTTTAAATTATCGGAACTTACGGTGGATGACTTCAAATGTTTACTTTTTGCACAGGCTAGTTTCTACAAAAAATTCAGAGCTCCGAATACTGGTTCTCTCAAAATTAGAGACAGAACAAGGTCTGACACTACAAAAGTTAGCAAAAGATTGTCAAAGAGCAGTATCACTAAAAAAAAACTCCAGAGATATAGAAGAAGCAGGAGTGTCGTACATAAGGAAGATTAAAAAATCTGGCAGAAACGCAGCGCAAAGAAAGTGTTAGACACGTCAAAATCCAAAAGATTACGCGAGTTATAAATACTCAAACTCTAATTACAGAAAACGAAATTACGATTCAAGTCAAAGGAACTATAGAAAATCGGGACCAAGTAATAATTGCGGAAGATGTGATGAAAAACATTGGGGAAAGGATTGTCCTTACAAAAATATCAGATGCTTCAATTGCGATAAAAGTCGGGCATAAGAGTATTTGTTGCAAAACAAAATACAGAGTACACCAAATGAGAACAAACGACAAAGAGAAAGACAATTTACAAAAATACGTGTTGATTAATATTTTCGGCAAACAAATAAAATTTCAACTTGATTCTGGTGCAGAATTGTCGGTAATAAACGTTAGCACTTGGATAAAGCTAGATAAACCGACTCTAAAAAAGTCAAGTAAGGGTGCCAAAACGGTAACCGGAGACGAAATGAAATTCGAAGGAGAAGTCGGCCTGCCCATTAATTTAAATGGCACGACGAAGGAATTGGAAATCTTCGTAATTAAAGAAAGCGAGAATTTATTGGGAACAGATTTTATTGAAAAATTCAACCTTTGGGATAAACCAATGAACGCTTTTTGTAAAAAAAATAACCAGCTGCACCACAACGTCAGAAAATATTAAAAATGAACGAAAGAACGAATTCTCAGAAATATTTACTATGGGACTGGGAAGATGTAATAAATTTAAAGTTTTGTTCGAGCTAAAAAAGGATGCAACACCAATATTTAAGAAAAAACGGAACGTGCCGTTCGCCGGATTAGACAAAATAGATAGCGAATTAGACAAACTTGAAAGAACGGGCATTTTATCGAAAATCGAAACTAGCGTTTGGGCAGCGCTTACGGTGTACGTAAAGAAGAAATCGGAACAAATTCAAGTCTGCGGAGACCTTTCAACCGGGTTAAATAATATGCTACAAGATCACCATTACCCGTTACCAAGCCCGGAAGAGATTTTTGCTTAACTAAATGGTGGGAAAATTTTTTCAAATGTAAATTCGTCCGACGCCTATTTGCAAATTCCGATAGAAGAAAAATGCTCAAAGATTTTATGCATTAACACACACAAAAGATCTTCAAGTATAACCGATTACCGTGCGGGATAAAAGTCGCGCCGGCGATATTCCAGCAAGCAATGGACACAATGCTGAACGGTTTAGATTGTGCTTGTGCATACCTGGATGACATAATCATAAGGAGCGCGTCCATAAGATAACATATAGAGCAGTTAAAACAAGTGTTCACAAGAAAAAACGAGTACGGATTCAAGGTGAAAGAAAACAAATGTGAGTTTTGTTTAGACGAAATCAAGTATTTAGGACAAATAATAAGTAAAGATGGTCGACGCCCTGATCCAGAAAGAGCGATAGCAATTAGGAACATTTATCAAAGGCATGCACAACCTAAGAGCTCCGCTGAACGAATTATTAAAGAAAGAAACACCATGGATATGGACAAAAGAATGTCAAGACTCATTTGAGGAAAGTAAAAAGACTTTGACGTCAGATTTATCCTTAACTTATTACGACCCAAAATTACAAATAATTGTTGCGAATGACGTGAGTTCGTATGGTATACAACATATCATGCCAGATGGAACGAAGAAACCTATAGCGCACGCTTCAAGGACCCTAATTCCGTCAGAAAAGGCTTACTCACAAATAGAAAAGAAAGCATTAAGCATTATTTTCGCGGTGACGAAATTCCACCGTTATCTGTACGGGAGACATTTTATACTGGAAACAGACCACAAGCCCTAGTGACTATTTTCGGCTCAAAAAAGGGCTTACCAGTATATACGGCAAATCGGTTACTCCGTTGGTGTACGATCTTGCTAAATTATGATTTTCAAATAAAACATCTACATTCGGGAAAAATAGGTCATACGGATGGATTGTCAAGGCTTATACCGTAAAGGGATGAAACCCTTGAAGAGTCAGTAATTGCAGCTATACGTTCCAATTATGAGGAAAAACATGGTGGCGAATATAATAAGAGAATTACCAGTCACGTTTACCGATATAAAAAGGGACGCTGAAAATGACGACGTCATCAAAGACATAAAATAAATTCAGAGAAAATGACGAAAAAACGCAAAGTATATTTTCCTTATGCAATGAGGTATTATTATATAGTGAACGAGTGATTGTACCGAAAACCTTGCAGAAAAAAATCTTACGTTATTTTCATACAGGACAGCCAGGTATAAATAGGATGAAGACACTAATGATGAGTTATGTTTACTGGCCTAATATGGATGTGGATACTGCAAGAAAAATAAAATCACCATTTGATAAATTAATACCAAAGCAAGCAGTTGTATATAAACCGACACATACATCACGTAAAAGGTTTAAACCTGGTGATCAGGTATATTTTAAATGTTTTAAAAATATGTCATATTGGGAGTTTAATACGGTAGATAAACGTATCGGCGACTTGGTCTACATGATAAAAGGTCCAAAAGGGATACACAAAATACACCAAAATCAATTGAGAAAACGTCATAGGAAGGACAACGAAGATGACAAACCTGCGGAACAGGAAGATCCGATTGATATAATATACGAAACGTTTAATATTGAACCAGCACAGACCATGCCCAAACCGAGGAGATCGGGAAGAAAAAGAAAGGCTATAGACCCAATGATAATGAACCCCAAAAGGAAAAGATATTGAAATCTACACGACTTAAAGTCTTGGGAGGGGGTGTTGTGGAGACGCCCACTAATTAGCATGTGTGGGTGAACAAGATATAGATAAAGGTATCAAGTCAGCAAGACCGGAGAGCTGTGTTCGAACGCCGGATAGGCAAGACGCATGTGCCGGTTGCTCCATAAAAGACTTTAACACGCCCTCTGCCAGACAATCTTCCAACTGCAGTACAACTGCACCTTTTTAAATATGTATTATATTTTCGTCTTAATATATTTGTTTTATAGGCACCGCCAAAACTGGGGGGGCAGGTCAGTACTTTTTGACGGACCGTCTTTTTAAAAATCTACCAAAAATCAGGTAATTATCCGATCAATACGAAATTTTCAGCGATGATTAGGAGAAGAATGAACTTTATAACAGTGTACTTATTTTTCATAAACGATATTTATATATATATTTTTTCTTGCTTACAAAACCCCCCTTGTTTTGAAGTGGGAACAAATATGCTTAAAATAATCATCTGAGACTGAAATCAACATATTGTGTTGTAAGGGACAGAATTATAGATTAAAAAAAAAAAAAAAAAAAAAAAATTGTTTGCATACCTTATTTTGACGTCTGAATATCAGAACTTCGATTGTGTTTAATTATCCCGCTTTTGAGTTTTGAAGTGTGAAATTCGGTGAATATGTTAAGTAAAATAATTAATTTAAGTTAAGCAAAACAAAACAAAAAATTTTTTAATATTTATACGAAAAAAGCTATTTTAAAATTTTTGATAAATAAATTAACAATTTTTTTTTAGCGAGCCGAATAATGCATGACCATTATTAAACAGGGCATACTTTGAATAATCGATACCCAAAAAAAAAATTCGATAAATATTGTGCCCTTTGTGTTAAAAATAGCATCTTTTTTTTCGATCCCGTTTGAAAACGTTTGCCGCCTTTGACTATGGTGGACCAAACGCGCTGAAATAATTTTTTTTTTATTCTGCTTTAAATTGCCCCCCCCCCCCCATTTTGGGGAGTCTGGCCCCCACACACATACACATTAAAAACCAAACGCATACAAATGGTCACCCATCTGGTACTGGCCAGCCTCAGCTTAATAATACATTGAAATTTTCGTCACTGAAAAATAAGTTTTTTTTGGCCTGTTTGGTCTTCCATAGTTTGCTTTGTTTCAGACGAAAACGTAAACAGAGTCGATCTGAACTCTACGTCAACGCGAATATCTGGTTACCTATATGAATAAGTGGAATTATTTGAAATTCAGGTACTTATATTATAATATTTTTGCATATTCTCTTAGAAAATCATCCTAAATCTTAGTTAGACAATAAATAAATTAATTAATTATTTCAAAAACCCTTTTTTTTAATATTTAAGTACGTTTTTTGTGCAAGACAAAAAATGTCAATTGTTAACTTTTTGGGAAAATTTAACATTTAAAATTGAATTAAAAATAGTAGAAAAAGTTTTACATTATTCTGTTTTCTATATGATAAAATTCAGGGTTTTATCTTTCTGGGGAAAAAAAGTTACTCAGAAATAATGGATTTTAATAAACGTAATTTCGTTTTAAAAAACAACAACAACTTGATTTTGCGGCCATTTTTGGCGGTGCCTATTGTTTTACCTTTACTTTCTACGTTCGTGTTGTTATTGATACAGACACAACACTATTATTGACTGAAACAAAGACATGAAGTCGGACGTGTAAAAATATTTTGGGGCGAGTAAATTTTTCCTCACACTCGACCGGCGGTCGAGTTTTTTTTTTTCAAATCTCAAAGGCTGCATATATATATATATATATATATATATATATATATATATACGTGCATACATAACAGCAGCCACGTAGCGCAACGGTTAGAAGTTACCACTGTCGTTTGGGCGATGGCATTCGATCCTGGCTTGAGGTAGTTGCTGTGAAATAGTGAAACAGAACTGTATGTGGATGACTGTAGGTATATATATATATATATATATATATATATATATATATATATATATATATATATATATATATATCAGAGAGAGAGAGAGAGAGAGAGAGAGAGAGAGAGAAAAGCGTAAGAGGAAAAATTTACCAATCAAGAAAAAGCAAATTCCAATAGCAAATATTCCAATACCAAATATAATTATTTATATCTTAATCCGAACTAAATGAAAACTTTATTGATTTTTTTTAATATTGAACTCTGAAGGAACTGTCCACATAGACTGTTTTCCATATTTACATCTTAGTTTTTAAGTTTTGTGACTACAAATCATAAAACTTTAAGTTACAACAAATTCATAGAAATGTTAATACTTTTAACGCGACCTTAACTAACAATTTCATTCCTCTAATGAGAAGAAATAGTATTCTTTGAAACTCTGCAGATAAAGGAGCATCCAGGTTTGGAATATTCTGCCGAAAAATTCTACTTTACAACTCTGTTCTTATTATTATTTAATAATATATATATATATATATATATATATATATATATATATATATATATATATATATATATATATATACGGCGTAATCGCATTGACACAGCGGTTCTCGTCAGATCACCGAAGTTGAGAATTCTAGGCGCAGTAAGTGCTCTCCGCTTCTCTCGAAATTTGTTTTCAGCCGCCCTTACGCACACTTCACTTGCCACTGGTATTTAACAATATCGACTCAGGATAGGCGTGGTTGGAAATTCAGCTGCTACTGCTACAAAAAAATTCACGCACAGGCACCCCTTCGTGGGCATCCATAGTTTGTCAAAGACTGAAGGAGCCCTTTTATATATATACGTTTATATATGTAATCGCGCACAGATTGTAACATATATATCTCTTTCTCTCTCTCTCATATATATATATACATATATATATACATATATATATACATATATATATATATATGTATATAAGTGGTAATTTAAATTTATCAATTAATACAATAAAAAGCAGTAAACTTTTTAGGATATTGTAGATCACACTGTTAAACAAAAATACATTTATTTTATCCACGTTCTTAACGTGTTAAAACGTACCTGTTTTACATGCGAAACGTAATTTAAATGTAATTTTAACCGAATCATTTTAAACGAAACAGTAATCAAAAACTTCCTGAAGGCAACTGAAAAACATCAGTTGAAAGTACTCTAAAAAATAATAATAAAACACTACTACGAAAAATTCCTACACGAATTCGACCGAGATATAAGAATGATCATTCGAAAAATGGAAAAATTACAAAAATAAGATAATTAAATAAATGTATTACGTGCTATTTTTAAATGTCGCTTAAATACACAATATATATATATATATATATATATATATATATATGTATATATATATAAAGAGAGAGAGACACAGACAGAGCTTTAGAAAGAGAGAGAGAGCTTTAGAGAGAGAACTTTAGAGAGAGAGAGAGAGAGAGAGAGAGAGAGAGGAAAGAGACAAAGCAAAACTTCTTTTCTTTTACGAGGAAAGAATTAAAGACACTTTCCAACACATATCGCTGAGAAAAAGACAGAAAATCCATCTGCTTGTAAACGACAAGTTATACGGAGTAGTACTGGTGGTGGGAGGGTACCAGAGTCTGTTTATTAAGTGCTATTAGTAGTTAGTATTTTCAGGTGCTAAAGAAAGGAAAACATATGGTATATCAAAATGTATAGTTTACATTAGTAGAACACCCCTCCTCATGAATTCTCCGTACTTCTTGATATATGAAATGAAATAACAATTTTAAAGAAATTAGCGTTCTTGTAATAAGAACGTAAGCAAAACTGATAAAAGCAAGTTATTTATTTTTTCAAAAATTGTTACATGTTTTCATGCGCAGAGGAGAAGATTAAGTCGACTCACGACTGCTAAGTTCTTATTTTTTCGAATTTTCATCATTAAGAAGTTATTTTTACCCACTAAGAATCGAATCGAATTTGTTTTAAAGGTCCACAATTCGCTTCAATTCTGTAGAGCAAAACCTGACAGAAGAATTCCTTCCTCCCACAAGAATTCCAAGATTATATATATATATATATATATATATATATATATATATATATATATATATATATATATATATATATATATATATATATATATATATATAAGAACAAATGATTAATAAAACATGTTAAAAACATCTTTAAAAAGAGTTAAAAACATATTTAATTTTAAAAAAGGAAGCACAAGATAAGTGGATAGTCCTTAATCCGCGGAGTTTCGAAGAAATATTCTCCTTCTCATCAAAGGGCAGGAATTAGCAAAATGCAGGATCGGATTTTGCATGTAAGCTCTATTTCTTTTTCGGTTTTATTGAGCTTTTAACTCTGGTTGAGATTACTTCACTTGTAAATATTAACTCTTTAATATTTATAATATATTTTAAGTTTACCATTTTGATTACCTTGGTAAACGTATTGTAATTTTTATTTACTTTATATATATATATATATATATATATATATATATATATATATATATATAGATAGATAGATAGGATATATATAGGTATGATATATATATAGACATGATACATATAGATATGTCATATATATAGATATTATATATATATAGATAGATATTATATACATATGTGTGTGTATATAAGTGTGTGTATGCGGTTGTTTAATATATAAATATTTATATGCTTATTTGTTGGCGTATAGCATCTCTCTTCTATTTCGATCTCCCTCTTGTCAATATATATATATATATATATATATATATATATATATATATATATATATATGTGTGTGTGTGTGTGTGTGTATACATATGTATATGTATGTATATATATACATATATGTATATATACATATATATATATATTATATCTGTGTATGTGTGTGTATGTGTGTGGGCGTGAGTATGAATATGTGAAAGCTAAGAGAGATCCAGCGTGAGCGTTAATTACAAACACGGTGATTGTGTAGGAAACTACCCTCCTAATTAACGCCTACACATTTTGAAATGAGTGCAGTAATTACTTTAAATTTTCCATTCTTCTCATTAACTACGGGGAGAAAGTCAGTTGTTGTATATTAGAATCTAGCTTGGTACATGTCTAAAGTTCTGTGATATCGTTAAAAACTTGTAACGTATAAGCCAAGTCAGTTTGTCTTAATCAATTATTGTGGATGCATAATTGGAAAAGGATATTGATCCCTTTATATATATATATATATATATATATATATATATATATATATATATATATATGTATATATATATAGAGAGAGAGATAGAGAGATATATTTATATATATATATATATATAGAGAGAGAGAGAAAGAGATAGATAGATAGATAGATAGATATGCAGTGACTGTCCAAATTATCGTCAAGCTGGAAACTATAGACAATGAATTAGTGTAATATTGTCTTTTATAAACAGTTTTAGCATATATATATATATATATATATATATATATATATATATATATATATATATATATATGAATGTGTGTTATGGGTTTATATATATATATATATATATATATATATATATTGCTTTGAAAAGTATGAATGGAGTCATTATGGGTGAAAAAAAAAAGAGTAACGGGAAATTGTATAGAGACAAATCGACTAAAAAAATTATAGGTAAAAAAAAAAAAGCATCGAATAAAAAAGGGATCCATACGAAATTTCGTGTAAAAAAATAAAGGGATCTAGAGGTTAACCTTTCGACCGACCCTTTTCAATAGATCTCGTCGGTAAGTTGCATGAAATTAACGAATGAGAATGGAAAAAGGGGAGGAGATGAAGTCGACAAAAAAAATATATATATATAATTAAGAAAATCTGTTGTCTACAAATAAGTATAGACAAAACAGAAAAACCAGCGTACATGTAGACTTTTTTTTATTAGCGTTCTCTCTCGGTTCAAAATGTTGAGATCAAGCAACAAGCAAGAGTAAGATATGCAGCAACAAGTTAAACTGCAAACCAGCTTAATGCTGGTACTGGTCTCCCGCTTTATGGTTTTTTAAATCAGAGATTTGCTTCTCCTAGAAAGGTTGCCTTCACCAGGGCTTACGGGAGCCCTCTCCACCCCAACACACACATACATACACACAAACACACACGGTGCTAGTTGGTTGTTGAACCCGAAAAAGGGTTCATATATATATATATATATATATATATATATATATATATATATATATGTATGTGTGTGTGTTTATTAATATGAATAAATTTACATGACAAGAACACCTACAATCGCTGCATCAACTTGCTTTCCTGAATTCACAATATTCCTTATGTTGTTTCGGGGCTCATTAGTTGTCTACCATGAAGTACTGTTTCTTGGATTTAAAAAAAATCAGTATATAAAGTCATGGCTTCCCAGCAGTGTTGATCAAACACCACTTTCTTTAACCGCAAAAACTAAAAAATGTCCCGAATATTGATCTAGCTCTTTGCTCCATATTAATTTGCATAACCTATTCATGCCATCAAAAAATGTCTCCCTTTTACCTGTGACACTTTTCCTAGTCTCTAAAGTGAAAATGGATATGTATTCAAATGCTGCCCACCTCAGCATTATGTGACACAACGTGAGAAAAGTGGAGCGTCAAGCAAGGTCCCCTAAAGGAGTGGCATTCTTGGCTAAAAAAATGCCTGAGCATCCCAACGGCATTCCATAGCTGGGGAGCCTCAGGCAGTAAGCAATGAACTTATGCCACCCGAAAGCCGGGTGCAAGGCCTGGGAGGGTGGACCTCCCGGGTTATACCAAAACGGCATACCTTATCAGTCCAACAAGTACTGGACCAGTTCCTACACTCGCATCTGTCAGGCTGATTGTCAGAATTCTTCTTGATTCTTCACTGATACTATATCTATCCGGCCTCCAACAACCGACGCAACAAGGGGATTCTACCTATTCAAAATTGATATTTAAACGCTGCTCACCTCACCATTATGTGACGCAAGGTCGGGAAAGTGAATAGTAAGACTAGTGTTTCCAAAGGTATTTTAAAAATACTTATGTCATCTTATTATAGAAAGCTTTTTTTTTTTTTCAAATAAGAAACAAAATACTCCTAGCAAGCAAGCTTCCCCGAACGAGGGGTAATCTTACCTAGCAAAAATTGCCTGAGCATCTCAGTCGGCATTCCTCGATCGGAGAGCCTCAATAGAAAACAATAAACACACCACCTGAAAGCTGGGTGGCAAGGCCTGGGTGGTTGGACCGGCTGGGTGATACACAGATGGCGTAGCCCATTCCAATAGGTAATGGAAAAGTTTCTTGCTCCATACCTGTCGAGCTAATTAGCAAGATCTGATTATTTAATAGCACTTTATCTTCCTGGTTTTCAAACAACCAAAACAGCAAGGAGACTCTACCAACTCAAAATGGATAGATATTTAAAAGCTGCTCAGCCCAAAATTATGTGACACAAGGTCAGGAAAGTGGGGTGGTAAGCAAGCTCCTCTAAACGATGGGTCACTCTTTCCTCACAAAAATTGTCTGAGAATCTCCGTCAGCATTCTCTGGTCAGGGCGCCTCAAGCAGCAAGCAATGACTTACTCAAAAGCCGCGTAGCAAAGCCTGGGAGGGTGGATATCCTGGGTGGTATCCAGACAGCCTTTATCAGTCCGACAGGTAATGGGCCAGTTTCTGGCCCCGCACTTGTCGAACTGATTGTCAAGAACGAATTCTTGATTCATACTTAACACACGCACACACACACACACACACACACACACACACACACACACACACACATATATATATATATATATATATATATATATATATATATTCTTTGTTTCGATTGGGATATTGTACATCGTGGCTCCAAGTGTTCTCAGATTACTCAACCACGTGCTCTCTTTTGATTCTCGTCAGTTATTTTAGAAAGAGGTTGTATATTCTTTGTGGCAGTAGAGGCATTATAGTAAACGTTTGTGGTTTAGTATATTATTTATAATGTATTTATTTCTTGCTTTTGTTTAGGTATTATCTATTTGTGTTATTTATACAAATATATATGTATATATTTTTATTCTGATAATTCTGGTTATAGTTTACACAATTATAGAATTATTAATTTTTCTAATCACGTACACCCCAAATGAGGCATATTGCAACTTGAACGTAAGAAACTGCTTAGCGAAGATGAACAGGATGTTGGTTTTCGTTAGATTTAAGCTTCAGCATATCAATACAATCAGGGAAGCAGGAAACAGGAAGGGAATTTCAAAGTCTAGCTGTTTGAGGGGAGAAACTATCAGTGTAAACAGCTTTCTAGTATTTACGCACCTCAATAGTGGTTTTTGCTAAGCGGGCTTATCGAGGTTACGCACGTCGAGAACGCACAAGTGCAATTGGTTTATGAGGGCACATTCCATTAAAATACTTGTAAAACAGACACAGGGATGCAAAACTACGGCGATGGGACACGTGTTGGTGCTTAATTGACAAAGAGAAAACATTTCTTCGGCCCCTGTCGAAGAGAAAGTAACTAGCAGTAGATACATCAGCCCAGATGTGGCAACAATACTCTATGCATGGGCGAATTGTGGCTTTGTAGATGTACAGAATACTCTCCGGTGTGAATAGTCCTCTGGCACGTAAGAGGGAATCAATCTTCTTCTCAATATCCTCAATGTATTTGTTCTATGTTAATGGTAAGTCGGTGAGTGTTAAGTCGGTGAGTGTTAAGTAAGAATTTCTAGATGCGACTTTATTTATAATGGATATATGTTTTTGGAAAGGCTTCTTGTAGTTGTTAAAGAAGAGCAGCTTAGTCTTACTAGCATTAAATGTTACCATTCATTTATATCTCCATTCCACTACTATCCGAAGGTAACTTTCTAAGGATTCTGTTATTGTCTAAGGTTTGTGTACCTCCGTTCTTTTCTCGTGCATGTTATAGAGCGTTCTTATAGAGCATTTTATCATGCCCCATCTCAGACATAATATTATCAAGGCGATCGTTAGTGAATATCAGGAATAATAGTACTCCAAGCATCGACCCCTTATGGCACTCCCGCATTAATATTATACTGTTTGGAGGTACGTTCATCAATGACATCTTGGATGGTCCTATTGTCTAAGAAATATCTAATAATGCATTGAAAAATAATTAATACGTCTCTAGTCTGTTTTTTTTTTTTGTATTATGGTTTGTACATACAATGTTATATTTTTGTTCGCCACAATCTATTGGTCACACTTCCTTCATTCCAAACACACAATGCAATACAAGAGACATAATACCCAACTGCCCAAAGAATTAGTTTAAAATCATTAGTGTAAAAGTTAGTGCAAGCGATAACCGAGAACACGAAGAGCCTAATATTTCAGTATGTTAATTCTTATGATGCTTTTTTCTTAACCAGCAAAGTTGTTATGCTGTAATAACAGCAGCGACATTCGCCCGAGTTCAATTAAGTGGTGGTCTGAATCTTCAGACAAATACGGTGGCAGTTCCCCCAAATTGCCGCACATTTTAAACCACAAAACAATTTTTGACTAATGTTATCGACAACAAATCCAAACACATGAGTTCTCTTCGCACCTATTTTTCAAAATCAATTCTGTTCGATAGTAATTCAAAGTACAAACGATTCGAGGTTTTCTCCCGCGCGTTGCAATTGTTTCATAGTCGCAAGTGCATATCAGTCGTGGCCACTTATACCTTGATCCCATCGCACCATCCCCACGATTACCTACCCACGCGTTGCTAATCTTGTTTAAAACAGAAAATCAAATTCGAAGTTAATATAATTTGCTTGAAGCATTTTCTAGTTTGTATATAATAGAAATTTATAGAAGGCAATACAATGAAGTGGTGTAATGAATATACAAAAACTTAATCAAGACATATAACAGTGAAATAAAATATACACATTCATCTTTTTAATAATACAATATTTAAAAAAATATTTATATCTGAATTGCCTTTTTATCGCATCGGCATGGTCAGATAGAAGTTGTATGTTATATAATACTAGCAGTTGCCCGGACGTAAAATACGCTCAAATATGATATTTTAATTTCTATAAATTTCTTATTTATCATTATAGAGCAAATTATCTATTAATTATTATGTTGTACGAAGTGCCTTAAATAAAAGACCAGCCATTTATTGTACAGGCATTTAAAATTGTCGTAGATTCTTGAAAATTTCAGTATGTTATTGTTAGACATCTTCTGGGAAGTTTACCAATTTTTATAATTTAATGTTCCAAAAAAAAAAAACAGTTACAGCAGGAATTGGAATTCACTAAAGATTGATTGTCACAGCTGGTGACCTTCAAAATGCAATCTGGATGTGAGGAAACTTAAGAATAACGATATGCAATAAAATTCAAGCGTAAACTTTGAAAAATACTACAGAAACGTATAGAATGCTCCAGACTTCTTTTGGGCCATCTTATCTTATCAGGAACTGGGCATCAGTTTTTGAGTGGCATCCAGGAAAGGCAGAGAGTCTGTGAGGGATAATTAGAGGTGTTGGAATAGTAAGGAAGTAAGAACACCAGAGTTGGTTGGCCAAATAAAGAATTTCATGGATAAGGACCGCGTGTGTCTATAGAGACAATAAGTGTACAGTTTGATGTCAGTGTTGAAACTGTACACACAGTATTTCACGAAAGACTGAAAATGCGGAAGATTTGTGCAGAGGGTTCTCCATCCTTGTCACAGAGTATTTGTCCAATATGAGCATCAAGACAGTTTCTCACTCTTCCTATAGTCCGGACCTTGCTCCCTGTGACTTTGATTGTTTCATAAGCACAAGGAAAACTTATTGTCGTTATGAGACAATTGAGGAGATCAAAGAGTCTGTTATGAGAGTCATTTACACGCTATCACTAGAAGAATCCCACAAGACCTTGCAAAGGTTGTTGGAACGGTACAAGTGCATTACAGCCGGATGAGATTACTTCGACTGGGGACTAGAGTTTCTTGCGTGTACTATCAATAAAACTGTCCATACGAAAAAAGTTAGGAAACTTGTTGACGGCACCTCGTATTCAATATATAGTAGTGATTTCAAAAGTAACAAAAATGTCTTAGGTGCTATCAGTTAGAACCAGAACCAAAACATTTCACACTCCTGCCTTACTCGTTCCTGTTTCAGCTATTGTCAGCCGGATCAGAAATAGTAAAGATAATGAACTGACTTTAACATATAAACGTATATTTCCGCATGCGTAAATGAAGACTTTAAGTCAACTTACGCCTGCCAAGTTTCATTTAAATTTTTGTTAACCCATTAGCTGTTATTTTTACCGACAAAAACCCATAAAAGAACGGTCCAAAAAAAGGCAATTATTTGAGCTGCCTCGTGGCGCTCAACGCCCTTATGTCTCAAAGAAGATGCACTCAGAAAAATGGAGACACACAGAATGACAGACATAATGAATTTTTGAAATTAGATTTCGTTGAATATATGTTTGAATTTAGTTCAAATGTTTATACTAACGTTGTTGTAAACGCGAACCGGTTTGCACAAATATCGAAAATTATTATGTTTTAGATATACATAAATATGAGTAGACAAAACGATAGATACGTAGACAGATATAAAAGAATATAAATAAATATATGAATATATTGATATGGAGACGCAAAAGAGATTGATATGATGGACACCGGTAAACAGATAACTACATACGTTATTTTTTTTTATTTTATTGAGTGCCTTGAAGACAGCATATTTCCTTTAATATAAAAAACTTATTTTAAAAGATAATATTTATTTTTTACTTTTAAAATCTTCTATGCCAGACACAATCAACCGCCGTGTCACTATTAATTACAATTTACAAATTAATTAAAAATTAATTACAAATCAATTACAAATGTCGAGCTTTTAATTCCAGTATATAAATTATTGAATTAAAATTCAACTTTTCCGATTTTTTCCATGTTCTGCTTTAGCTGATCCTAAAATTTATATCTAGACTTCTATCCGGAATTTTGTCAGCTTTGATCGATTTCCTAAGCTGACCCAGAGTGTTTAGTTTTAATACTGGAGTCTGCTTCGTTATCTGGCCCACGAACTCGACTGTAATAAATGAAATTATTGAATGATATTGACTCTATTTCATTATCTTACTCGAGTTTCCATTTCGGCTATACTGCCAATAAGCCGACATACGTGACGAGCGCTATTCTAAAAGGAAGTCTTGTTGGGCCATGTTAACTTACATCAAGAACCTACAAGAAAATCGGTAAGTAATAGATTTTGACATTTCAACTGTCAGCGGTCTAAAAATCTATCTGAATAAAGGACTTGAAATATTGGACACGAACTAGCAATTATAATCAGGCTAAAGTGTAGGATTACAATATAAAAGCTAGACATGGCTGAAATTGCATGTAAATAATAAGAACGTTTTTTAATTCTGTGGATTACTCAGACGACTCTTCTTATCTTGAGTTTCATTTTTCACGTGTATCTTGTCGAACTCGGGAATGTATCTGTCGAAGTCAGGAATTTCGAAGGAATTTTGAGCTGAACCCTTTATTTACTTCACGGGGATAGCATGATGTTGTTCTGTCAATTCTGGGTGAGTAGAGGTCCTAAATAATTCGTAATTGCATTTTTATGTCGACCAAACTGAGGATTAAAGCACATGTGGAAACCACATCGGATTGTAATATTACTAAGCTTTAAAATTGAGATTGATGGAAATTCCGAATATATATATATATATATATATATATATATATATATGATTTTCTTTGTTTCTTGATCTCACCAAAAGACTTCATTATATTCTGAAATTACCTATTTCGGTTTGTTTTTCATTTTTATAAACCATTTTTTTTTACGTTATATTACCACTGTCATATAATGTCGTTTCATACAATGCTAAAATCAACGATCTTTTTGATTTGCTATATGTATAAATTTGCTAGCATATTTCTTTCCTTTGAAGAGAAGAATTTTGCAATAATTTTGGAATAAAGATTTATTAATCATCTTTGTTTGAAGTATTCTGTCGAAAATAAATTTTACATGTAAATGTTCGTTTACAGTTTTCATTTAAGATTCTTGTATTAAACTCTTCTTTGTACTGTCCTCGTATTGAGCATTTTTATTTGGTTGAGATTCATACAAATATTAATGTCTGTATTAGATTGAAGTTTACATTTGAATTTGTCTAGTAAACTTTTCTTATCTACTGCATGATTGGTGTATATATATATATATATATATATATATATATATATACCAATAATGCAGTAGATAAGAAAAGTTTACTAGACAAATTCAAATGTAAACTATATATATATATAACTCATTATTTTTGTGTGCCCGTGTGTTTTTTGTTTGTCTTCAATTTTTCAAAGTGCATCTCAACTGAGACGCAAAATCGCAAAGCGGCAGAGGAAGGTAAACTGATTGCACTTTTTGTGGAACATTTTTGTCTGTATCTTCAGCTAATAAATATAGCTTCTAAGGGCTCAAAATTGAAAACAAAATGGAACTTGGCAAACATAAGCTGACTTAAAGATCTCGTGTAAACATGCGCAAATATACGTTTATAGGTTAAAGTCAGTTCATTTTGTAACTATTTAGTACCCTCTAACGATAATTCTAACGTTAACAACTAAGGTTGCAGCGCTAAATGTTTTGGTTTTTATTGTAGCTAATGGCAGTCATTTTCCTCTTTTTGAAATTACCACAATCAGTATAAATTATGCAATTAATTCAATATTTATGTTCATCATTATGTTTTCTTATTTCTAAACACGCACACACAAACACACATACGCATACATATATATATATATATATATATATATATATATATATATATATATATATATATATATATACATGTGTGTGCGTGTGTGTCTTTGCGTGCATATCGACTATTCTGAATAACAGTTTGCATTTCATACAAATAGAGAAATATCTGTAAAAGAATCTGATGAAAATGGAGACAGCGCAATGCAGTTTTCCTAAATCATAATGCTTATTGTATAAAGTATTCATCGAATTAAAACAAAATGCACAGTGTCTTAATATTATTATTCAGGAATACAATTATCCATACAGCATAGAAGACCAATAGCAGCAAAAATAAAAATAATAACAACAACAATAATAAGCATAAAAATATTGTAGTATATATTTATTCTTTATTATTGATACAAAACCGTTCTAATATTTCGTGGATACCACCTCTTTACAAAGGGAAGCATATAAATATTTATTTGTTTTTTAATTTTTTAGATGAGAATAGATTATTCCTATTTGAAAGGGTGCATGGAGTAGTGGATAAAGTGCTTGGTAATTCAGTTCCAAATGTATATTATTCTGGAAATTGACGGTTTAATCATCAGTGCTGCCTACACTTGAAATATAAGTGCAAATTGCCTAGAACTTTTACCCATTCGTGGCTGACTGAACGACAACATGTTAAACCCGTGGATTAACTAAAGGGTTTCGTTCGAAATTTGGTGCAAATTCCCGAGTTTAACACGGATTTCCGAATTCGACAGAAAAATTTCCATATTAAATAAAATACACCTGAGGAAAGTCGGATGTTTCATCGACGGAAACGTTGAAAGAATAACACTCAAGTTGGGCACACTAGTCCGAAGAATTAAAAAATACAAATACGGACTGGATTTTTTTACTAAGCAAAGCATCGTAGCAACCGGAAGTCTTCTGGCGGTTTGACGCCGCATCAATCACGTTCCATTTGAAAGCAAGTCAGATTACGACAGTGTTTGATTCTTTTCCAACGTTGCTTGTTTTGCTTTTGGCTTTATGTCTGTTCAGGAGTTTACCAATCCTATCAGCCTTCTTGAAAAACTATGTCAGAAAAAGGCAACAGAAATTCTAAGAGAGACACAATTTTCCTACTTTCGTTTGGAAGAGGGCAGCGAAAACAAGAAGACAATCTGTCAAGATGTTTAGTGTTTGCCGAGTAAGTATATATGAATGCATTTCAGACAAGAAGTCTCCTCAGTGACAGTAATGCTCGTGGAAGAGTTCCGAGACTACGAGACAGCTTTTTAAAATTGATTGTTTTAGTTTTGGTTTGCTGTTGTTTTCCTTAAACGACTTCCGCTCCACTCCTTACAATAAATTGGTTACGCATAAAACCCCCGAAATAAAAACGTGTTTCCTCGTTTCAGTTTCTAAATGGAGCTGAAAGACTCAAAGTCGTTAATTTTATCGATTGAAAATTAAATCCGCTGAAGATTTTATTTAAACTACAACTACCCACCTCCGGAAAGTGATATATATATATATATATACTGGGAAAGAAACAAAGAGTGTGTGTGTGTGAGAGAGAGGGAGAGAGAGAGAGAGAGAGAAGGGATAGAGAATAAACAGGAGAAGAGAGAAAGACAAAGAGAAAAGAAAGAAAAAGGCAGATTGGTAATTAAAAAAAAGAGAGACAAATAGAAAAGTCTATTCAATCGTTTCCCTTTCCCACGCTACCTCTTCAATTAACTAAGTACAAAAAAGGAACAACCTCAAGACAATGTAGTTCTTTATAGATGGCGCTGCAAGTCGTAAACAGAAAAATGTCTAATCAATACAATCTACTAAAACACCTCCCTTTTGTTTAATGGCTCACATATTTTCAGTATGGGAGCTCATCGGTTTAAAAATTCTTTTAATATGAAGCTCTGATCTAAATGCAGAAAATCATGTAATTCATTCATAACATTTAACGGCTAATATTCACTTCATAGTATTTCAAAACATTTTGATTATATATAAGAAAAAGAAATAATAAATAGCTCTACTCTCTATTGCGTATTGAGCTTTCTTATTCGGTTGAGATTAAATTGTCTATAGATAAATACTCTTATTTATATTAGTTTGAAGTTTACCATTGCGTATATCAAGTAAACACTACATCCCTTTGATTTCATTAATATATATATATATATATATATATATATATATATATATATATATATATCCCTATAACTTTGATTTTTTTGTGTACTTATATTCATATTAAAACGCCTTTTTCTATTTATTTAAAAAGAAAATACAACTTTCTCATATATGAGTGCGTGGAAATGCATTCACTAACAAAAGATCTAGCTAATTTGCATATTCTTCTAAACATTCAGGTTAATTGATTCTCAATTAGTTTTTCGATTTTCTTATGGAATGATCATCTTTAGTTAACTATTATGTATAATTATATTAATGCAGATATTCTACCTAATTTATACTTGCGTAATATTTGCGTAAAATTTTATAGTGAACACAAAACTCATTTCATATATATTAATGTATACGTATATATTTTTGTTTATAAAGTTTTGCCTACCAAGCCCCTTTATCAGTTTAAGGTCTACAAACATGTAACTTCAGGTATGAGGTATTTGAACCCATGCGAAACTTAATATTTGGGTATTAGCCCGGGAAAATCGGTAAAAAATGTGTGAAAATTTAAAAAGAAAACGAAGTGAAGGTCGAACGACGACATTAGGAATATGCATGCCTAACGTAGTAGCTATTGGTTCATGCTTTAATTTTAACCTTGTAGCAACTATGTCTTCATAGATTAGTTATAAACAGCAAATCGTAAGCTAAACATTTTCGTCTCAATTCTCGGTGAATGCGCACGAGTCATTTCTTTTAAAAACTTTTAAAATCATTACTATATACAGGACCCTATATAATATAATAATAACTACGAAATCTTCATTAAAAAATATTATATTTAAGCGTACTTAACGATCGGGTAATGTCTGACACCCTGCTAGTATACGTATATTTCTCCTACTACAAACCGCAGAGACTTAACACCAAATAGCATCATATTTAGTGGGTTAAATACGACTATAACATGGTAGAACAAAGAATAAACATGTGGAAAATGTACGTGAAAATATTCGTAATGAAATACGAATGTCCTTTCAAATACTTTTTTTAACATAGAAAGTTGAAGAGTTACAAGTGCGGGAGGTGTACCATTGAAATGAGCGACCATTTGCATTTCTCAATGCACTATTGCTAACAATGAACGATGGTTGTGCATGGGTGTCCGGAGCACACTTTGTCATACGACAGTCGTTCTAAAACACAGCACTTTATTTTATTTAAACTCATAAAGTTTAAGAGCTAGAAAACTGAGAGTAATACCATCGAAACGAGCGACGTTTTGTGCTCTAGAATTTATTTTTCTATATAGCCACCACAGTCCCCAATGATCTTTTCAATTCAATGTCGCATCTCTGCTTTTGACGAACGTTCAGGACAGCGGTTGCTTTCTTAAAGTTTTGCATCATCAAATATCTTTAACAAAGTGATGAATCTTTCTGGTCATGAAAGCATAAGATCAGTTATCATAAAAAAGCAATTTGTAATCGTCTTTGATCCATTTGGACAGAATAAAAAATAAGAGACATTACTTTTTGAACGTCTCTTGTATATATATATATATATATATATATATATATATATATATATATATATATATATATATATAAATTCCACAGCCAAACAACGTCACAGCTCGCAAGAGCCATGACAGTCAACGAACCGGAGGTCAAAGACTCGAGTTTCGCCCTAATTTGGGCTCATCAGTTATATATATATATATATATATATATATATATATATATATATATATATTAGAACTCTTCAACCCACTATAAATGATATTGCATCCGAGAAAAACAGTAACGTTCTAAATTGTCTTGCGTAGTTTTTAGTGGAAAAACTTTCTTAACAGTGTCCACGAACTTGCTGATTTTAATACTTGAATTTCTAATCGACCTATAATTTTAATCAACTTTTCATTGACTCTACATATTTTAACTTATCACTTAACGCCGTTTACTGTATATTTTAGTTTTCACGTTTAATTCTCATTTTCGCTCCGTCGCACTTTTACTTCAACACCTGAAGATGATTCGTGGAAGAATCGAAAGCGCTCGTGACAGCAAAAATTATGGAACTTTTATTAATATTTTTGATTTTGATATAAAAAAAGATTATACGGAAAATCAAAAATTAAAAAAAAAAAAGAATCATAAAGCAAAGTTTGCTGGAATATATATATATATATATATATATATATATATATATATATACGCATATATGTGTGTGCGCTCATGCGCGCGTGTGTGTGTGTGTGTGTGTGTGTGTGTGTGTGTGTGTGTGTGTGTGTGTGTGGCGAAGGGAAGTTGTACTGATATTCCACAACAATACGCTTCGGAAATTTGCATACAGAATAACATTCTGTGCTAATTCGATAGTATTTTGTTCGCACAAATAAAGATAAACTCCTACTCCATCGTCTTTTTTATCATTATATAATTGTTTTCTAAACAGTTTTATGTGAATTTATTATATAAAACTATTCATATTCAATTTTGCCTGTCGATAAAATGATAAGCGTTCGTTTTCTTAGTACTTAACTGATAAAATGTGGATTGTAATCGCCCATTACAAATTTGTTTAGAACTTGCTGTAATTATTCTATTTGGTCACTTTCATTGTTTGCAAGTTAACAATATCCAGAAATCGTTATTCAATATTTTACAACGCACAGGAATAATTGCATTCAAATTGTTTTCATATTTCGTAAAAGTTATAAACAGGAAATTATATATTTCTAAATGTTTGCAATTTATAATTCACATAATTTGGATTCTTCTGACAACTGTTATCACGCTGAGTTATATGCTCATAATGTTTTTGTTTGCACTGACTCGAAGCATAGTGGATAAGATGCTTAGTAAAATTCAGTTTTGAAGTACTTATGTGAAGTTTGCTGGTTCAATCCTCTGTGGGTGCGATACTCAAAATACAACTGCGAATTACTTGGGACTTTTACCCAGTTATGGCTGACAGAATAAGAACCGCATAATCCTGTTGATTTAATAAATAATTCCGTTCAAAATTTTATGTAGGTTCCCCAGTTCGATAGATACATATAAGAGAGGTCGGAGATTATGTCGAGCGAATCGTTGCGAGAATAACACTAAAGATGAGAACAACAGTGCTAAGAATGCAAAGGAAAGGAACGATAAAAAAGATGTTTTAAATTTTCTAAATAATGTACCCAATCCCATATGTTGAAAATTAAAACGTTCCAAGTACGATACATCAGATTCGAATTTTACAGAACATTCGCCAATTCGATCGAACGTATATTTGTCCGTATTCATACGGTTAATACCAGACAAATGAAGAGAGAAAAAAACTTTTTAGGAAAAGGACATATATTTTCGAAAATGTCAGAAACCATATTTAAATGATTTTATTCATTTAATAAAAATAAAAATACATTATTTTAGTTTAAAAATTTTAGCAACGTTGTTTCCAATGATGTGATTTATTGTTTTTATAGGAAATTTGAACTTTGTGTCAAAAAAACAAAAACACTTTGTGTTAAAAAAAAACTTTGTGTTAAAAAAAAACATGTCTCATGTGTGTATGTATATCTAGATGTATATATGTTCGTATATGTATGTGTGCTTATATATCTGGACGTATGTGTATTATATATATTTATATCTATGTATGTCGATATACTACATTAGCTTATATGTTTTTAAATAAAATTATTTAGTATGTCTTTCTGTATCCTTCCCCTTATTTACAAGTCTTTTCTGTTCAATCTTTTTCAGAAAAAAAATTCCTGTTTTGACACCCCCCCTTCCCACTTTATAGATAGTTTATTTGCATTCACTCCCCCCTCTCTGTTTTTTGATGCCGTAATCAACCCTTCTCCTCTCCACTTACATTGACCCGCTTTTTTGTTATTTTCTTTCACATAATTCTGCCTTCAATTTCAATGTCTGGAGTTTTAAATGTAACATAACCTCCCTTACCCTAAATATTAACGGGTTATTTTTAAACATTTTAAACAAAATATTTCTCTCATCTGTCATTTAAGAACTGGAACCCATCGGTGGAATACTAAGCTTATTAAGTTTCCTTACGAGGATTTGTGGCGTTGATCACTTGTTCGAAACATTAGCATGTGCGGTATAGCGACTATGTAAAATTTTCTATATCAATATATATATATATATATATATATATATATATATATATATATATCTGGGACATCTCTAGTGTTCTTTGCTAATATATATATGTATACATACATATATATATATATGTATATATGTGTGCATATATATATATATGTATATATACGCATATGCATATATACATGTATATATATACACATATGTATATATATATATGTATATATACACATATGTATATATATATATATATATATATATATATATATATAAAACAGATCAACAAATGTAATAATTTCCTTACGTACAGTTCTCCTCGTACCGTAGACTTCGATGACTGTTTCATACCCTAAAGCCTCGTTCCAATCGTTTGCCTTTAAAACTATTTTTTAAATTATTTTCCTAAATATTTGCCGAAAGAAGAATGTATCTCGACTAATTAGCTTAAACAGCAAAATACACAAAAAAAAAAAAAAAAAGATAAATAACGAAGATTCAGACATAAAAACATGAAAACTAAATAATATTTTCTCAACATAAGCACTTATATATTGCCACTGGATATGTGTGCGTTGGGGTGATTTTGTGTGTGTGTTTATGCGATCATCCGTGTGTGCGTGTGTGTGGTTTGAATGGATGAATAGACAAACAGTCACTTTTTCAGTGCCAGTTGGAAAATGGAATGTGAGAATAGACAAGAACTTGGGGAAAGTGAGTGGAAAGTGACTATTTAAATTATCCACTATATATTATTGTTTTTAGTTTAATGTTTTTTTTTAAATTTTTATTTTCTCTTTACTCCAAACTAGACACATATCTACTTAGATGTAAGGATCTGCTATTAGGAACAAAATTTGCAGGGATGCTATATAGGGAGTTAAGCAGCAAAATCTGTTCACATTACACTTGAACTTCTGCATGTCAGTAGGATCGCCGAAGCAAATGGCCGGAAGAGAATTTCAGTCTAGCAATTTGATGGAAAGAAAGTATTTCAGTAAAAGGTTTTCCGGCATCTAGGAATCTCTACAGTGTATATGTGGGATGCTGTTGCTTGTCGGGTTAGTTGATGGCATTCGCGTTGAAGGAGTACAAAGAATTGGAGTTCGTCAGAGCACCTTCCATTAAAATAATTGTAAAATAGGTACAAGAGTACAATATTTCGCCGCTGGTGTTTTGTTGAAAGTGCGAGACCAAATAGGTTAGGTACTTTGATGACTCGGCACAAGACTTAGATTTAGAAGAATATATAAAAAACAAACAAAGACAAGTAACAAAGAAAGTGTTGTAGAAAATGAAACAGAATCCTAAAATGGTTGAGAGGATTGGAATAAATACTAACATGTAATTTTCTATTTTTTTATGGAAATCGCGTCACACAAGACGCGAATGCTAAATTTTATGAAGTAACAACAAAAAAAAACCCGATGGTTATCGTAAAGACAGGGAATAGATTCTGACATTATCATTGAAAAGAAGGAGGAAAAAAGTCAGAAGCAAGGGGATTTCACAAGCTTGTCCTCTTGGGATGAAAAAGCTGTATTACAATAAGTTATCAAAACATTAAATAGATGGAGACTACTAGACCAACAAGTAAAATGAGCTGTTAAAAAGGAAGCTAGAATTAGAACAGAAAATTCTGCAGAACACATGCTATAATTGTATTTATATAATAGACTGAGACTAGCAACATCACGTCTGCAAGATGGCGGTTGCAGAGATATAAACAGAGTGCGGCTAATCAAATTACTAATAAGTTTTTGCACCTTATTTAGAACCCTCAACTAAGACGGGGATACCTCTAACCCCAATAATACAACAATACTCCATACATGTGATGCTAATAGATTTACAGAGATCTAGACTAGTTATTCTCAATATATTTTCGTCACCTTATTTCATGTTATAAGTATTGGGACGCCTGTTGTGTGTGTGCATATATATATATATATAATTATTATTATTGTAAATAATTATATATATATGTGTATATATATCGATATATATGTGTATATATATATGTATCTATGTATATATGTATGTATATGTGTGTGTGTTTGTGTGTGTGCTTGCGTGCGTGACTGTGTGTATATGTATAACGTTAGAGTGAAATTAAGTAGATAAAAACCGTTAAAATCTTATACAGGACCATACTTTAATCGGAATTTTCTGACCAGTTTACTAAAGTTCCCAAACGCTGATCAGCTGAAATCGCAGCAACAAACGTTAATTAAGAAAACATTTGCTATCGTTGGTTTATTATAACTATTTTTCTTGATTTGAAATTAAACTCATAACAAGTCATATAAAATAGAAAGAAAACATGTTTGCTATCAGTTGATTGTTATTAAAATGTAAGTATTTATTAATGGATCTTACTTTGCAATACGTCTTTTTACTTTATTTTTATTACATTTAAATTTTATTAGCATTTCGTTAAAATTTTGCAATAATTATGCAGTATATTTTCATAAGAACGAAAAAGAACTGTTTTCATTTTTAATTAAGTTGTTCGTAGTAACAGAAATAATATATTTTTTCATAAAAAATAAAACTGTCAAGGTTCGTGTGAAAATTAAATCCTGAACCTTTCATTCAGTACTTATGGACCTTTTTCTGTACATTGTTCGGAAATTAAAATAGCACAATCCTTATTCTGTCTAATACCAAAACATTAAGCTATCATTTCGCTAAGCTGTACGTTGTAGTATATGTTTACACATGTTTTCTGATACAACTAATGCATCAACAAGACTTTGTTTCGTAACATGAATTGAACGAATAAACTCAGATTGTTAACCGTTGTAGAATTTCCGCCATTTTTTATTCTGAAGTTAAAAAATAGACTGACTTATGTTTTCTGAATCAAATGTAACGCGTTTGAAACAAAAATTCAACGGCAAAGGACGACTTTTCATCGATTTGATTTGTATTTCAAATAAAGAAATATTGAATATAATGATAGAATGTCCCGCATTTTTTTTTCAGTTTGCGGGGTTTTTTAACGCATATTTTCTGAATCGATTTTTATCCGTATTGAAGGTGAAGAAAAACATCACGCCACAAATCAAGTCGCTTCTGTTTATGTTTTTAAAGTGTAAGACTCATGTAGACATTTTTATCACAGGGAAAGGTCACCTTGACATAACTCCTGCAAGTCTGACTACAAAACTTTAGACCTTTTGGTACTCATCAAGAATGCGATTATATCTCCAGTGATGTTGCGTCGGTAAGCCGGAAATAGCTGGCTCGAAAATTGCCAGATGATAAATTCAAAACGTTGTAATTCAAATAGTGAACCCAAAACGAAAATCAAAAGTATAATTCTGGCAACATAGACTGACTTGAAATATCAGGCTCTTCAGTATTTGCCCAGATTACAATCCAATTTTGCGTCGGCATCTTTCATCATGATTACGAAAACAGCCGGAAATAATTGACACTAAGATTGTCAGACGATAAACTCATTAAACGGAACAAAAATACTGAAAAAAAAAACATCTCAAATAGGAAGAAAAAGTTACTGTAATCTTGATTACATAAATATCTTTTTCAAAAAAGTATGAGAAATGATTTTTATTTAAGAAAATTTCAAATAAATAAGCCTTTTTACGTCGAGAACACAGGGAAAAACAGTTATATATGACGTTTTTTATTATTATTCAATTTTCACCCCAAACGAGTTCCAGTGTGAAGTAGGGGGCTACTATCGGAGACATATGTTGCAAGGTTATTATGAAGGGAGATAAGCAGTAACATTTCTGTTCACATTACACGTGAACTTCTGCATGCCAGTACAGTTGCGAAAGCAGAATACCAGAAAGGAGTTCCAAAGTCTAGCAATTCTGGGAAAGTAAAATATTGGAGTAGAAGACTTTCTCACACCTAGGGATCTCTACTGTGTAGGGGGTGGATTTAGCTGCTTGTCGGGTTTGTATCTTCGTCGATGGGATACAAGTGCTTGTAGTTCGTCAGAGCATTCACCATTAAAGTACTTGTAGAACAGGCAGAGGGATGCAACATTTCGTCGAAGGGACAGAAGCTGACGCTTAAATGACAGTTCAGGACCTATCAGGTTGGCGACTCTCTTTTGAACCCTGTCCAGGAGTGAGAAACAAGTAACAGATGCACCAGCCCAAATGTGACAACAGTACTCCATACATGGGCCATGAGGGCCTTATAAAGGTACAGGATACTTTCAGGTTTAAGTAGCTTTTTAGCACGATAGAAAGAGCCCACCCTTTTCGCAGCAGCCTTGGAAATGCTTTTTTTCTAAGAAACGTTAAGGTGTTTTAAGAACTTTGTTTTCTTATTAAATATTTTATTGGAGGGATGTTACTTGAGAGGGGTTTCGCTTTCAGTAAACCCAGATGATAACGAAGCTGAAGAAAAAAAATGTTATTTTCGCTTTAAAAATTCGTGTTCACATGAATGTTACCATATCATTGAAACGTGTCCTCTGCCGACAACTGATTAGTTAATCGCAACGGAATTTTGATGTTTTTTTTTTTTTTTTTTTTTTTTGGTAATCTGTCGGAAGTAAACGACCTGAGGTTTCCGGAAATTGTATCATAATCTGGAAAATACATTGCGGTCTTTTGTTGAAATGATGCAGCGCTCGGCTCCATTTTGGGGAGTTAACGTTCACTAGTATAATCAGCTCTTTAATGATGGTGTACTTACAGTAAATAATCCGAGTCACTCTTACCGATGAATTCCGGTTGATAGGTTTATAGTTTTTTTACTACCGGACTTCGGTGTCATAAAACGAATTCCTACTCTTTCTCTCAATTTCTTAGCATTTTTATAAAAAGCAAGGTTCGCCTTAAAATCAGTCTGATAAAAGAAATACTTACTACAACTAAGGTAGGCATTACCTCATGCTTAATAAGAGAATTTGTTTATCAAATATGACGCCTCTATCTGCGAATGCTGAGATGTCAATTGTTAACAATTAACAATTTTTTTTTACAAAACTTCATTGATCCGTTATGTTTCTAAATTTTTTAGATAATTTATTATTTTTTTATTTGTATTTTATCGGACTATTGTTCTTATCTTTAGTATTATTTTCACTTCCATTTGATCAATATGACGTTTCACCTTCTTCAGATATATCTTGTTGAATCTTTCTATAGAAGTCGTGAATCATAGCGAAATTTTGAACTTAACACTTTATTTAATTAACAGAGGTAGCATGCTCTCGTTCCCTCAGCCATGACCGAGTTGAAGTCATAAAGAACTTGAAATAATATTTTTAGCGTCGCTCGCATTCATGATTATACCTTCAACGTCCAGAAGAGTATAACTTATAAATAAATTTACTAACTCCATTATCCACGAAGTCACAGGCCCGCAACGAAATTCTGTTCAGATTTCCAAATTCGACTGAAAGATTCCTTAAAAAAATCGAATTTTTCATCGACCGAAATGTTGTGAAAATAACACGTAAGACGAGAACAATTGTTCGAAGAATCCAAATGATACGAATAATCCTAAATAATTTGCAATTATATAGATGAGTTGCCTGCACTGAGGATTGAACCTTCAATCTCTTAGAATGTAACTTTTACAATGAATTTCACCAAATACTGTATCCATTTCGCCACGGGCCCTTCGAAAAGATACACCTAAAGACGGTCGAAGTTTACATCGACCGAGATGTAAAAATAACACTCAATATGGGAACAATAATCTGAATAATATCGATTTTTAAAGAATAAGATGAGAGCTCGTTTTTTCAACTCCCGGCCTTGTGTCCTACCTTGCTGCAGCAATATCCATTAAAAACCACGGCTATGTTCTAAAGTAAGTCTATTACTCTTAATTTTATTATAGCATGTTTTTAAATCTGTAGCGCTCAAGTTATAAATAATAGTTTGTTTTTAACGGACATAGCATGAGACCACGTGAGCTAAAATAAAACACTACAAGTCAATGATAAGTGTTTGTCAAAAATATCGCCCCCGGAATGTGAGGACAAATCGCATATATTCACTGATCTCTCGAGCTTCAGTTTTAAATAGCATTTTTGTACTTCTGCAACTTTTAAGTCTGAAATATTTATTGATTTCTACACGCATTGATTGAATGGGTGTATCTTACGAAAAATGCGACCAAAATTTAAATTAGAGAATACGTCTGTCAATCATTCACGTTTAACTTTGAAAAAGAATGTTCGTTGATTTGTGACGCATATAGTCGAACTTCCACTATTCTTAATCTGTTACGCGTGTATTTAAAATCGCATTTTTGCTGATCTTTTATGTATAACAATAAGGCACTACTTATTAAAGTCAAAAGCCAATCGAGGATAAAAGTTAATGTGATTATGGTGTGATGAAATTTGATCTATTTCGTAAGTGGGTGGATTTATCTAGACGCAATAAATAAAGTTACGACGAAACGTCATGGCAATTATTGATAGCAGTTATGGCTACAGAATCGGACGCCTACTATGTAAATACAATTGAGTTTGTTTTGATTATAGGGATTTGAAGGCTACAATAGCTTGTCAGTTGGATGATAAACAATACTATGAGAAGATTGAAAAGGATGGGTTGAATGTAAATAATATGATGATGTAGAGAAACACTGGACCACCCTTATAGGATACTGAAACGTATGTGCCACTTCACGACTGTAATTATACGGAAGACTTAAAGGGACGATTAGAATCTTAATGTAACGAAGCCACGAACACGTATTTAGCAGCAGCGTCATCTCACATATGCTAATGATGAAGTAACGGCGCAAAGTGACGTCACAATGAAGGAAGAGAAGAGGAAAAAACGGAAGGAGATTTTGGAACCACGTGGTGGCAACAATGACTTGGAAGCACATATCGTTGCGAGAGGAACTTTTAAAATAAGATGCAATCAGAACATTTAACACAAAAATCTCGAACGACCGTGTGCCGTGGGGCAAATTGCAAGATGACAACTGCTTGTATCTGCGGACTGTGAAATCGGTAATTAACCCGAGATAATCGCAGCTATATTGTTGCTGGCTTGGAAAATAACGTATTTGTTGTTTGGTGATGAAACAACTGTTAATATATGCCTTTTACTTCAACAAAATAAAACTTGAGTCGAATTTCTTTTCTTTGTTTCTTTAGGATTGTCTCTGCGTATTGGGTCTGAGTTAAAATGTAACGGTAACGTTACGGTAAAAACTATTTCGACTAGAATGTGTGAGATAGCGGATGAATGTCTCGTATCCGGTAGGATGCCGTATTCCCAACAGAAAATTTAAAAGAAAGAAATATTTTAATTACTTACTAGAACGACCCTTGGCTGTCTTCGGTGTATCAGTAAAACGTTTATTTTTGTGATTTTCGTTTTTTCCAGGGATCAGTATGTTTGCAATTCATTTAGGAAATACTATAACAGCCTGTTTATGCTGTCTCTGGTTCTTTTCCCAGAACTAACCTCCCCAAAGACTTTTCAACAATCATTTTCTTAACTCACTTTTTGTTTCGTCGATTTTATTTAATGGCGTTTTGATACGTTCGAATAGACTAAGTTTATTTCAAATCGAACGAAATTATTAAGCAACCGCCATTTTGGTATGGCTACCAATCGATAATTTATGATTTTGGCGTCTCGTCGTTTTCTTTCCGATTCGGTTTGCTCTTTTCTTAAACGTTATTTCTTTCTTTGGGAAGGTGACTTTAATCACCATGTCACTGTCTCGTCGGCTTTTCGTTCAAGAAAAAAAGATTATTCATGCACTCGAGTTTTTACATACATTTACATATTTGGAGAACTTTTAGCGTCCTTGCATTTACTGTCGTCTCCTACTCCTAAAATAAAGAATGGTACTACACATACACACACACATATCTATATATGTATATATAAGGCATAAGCCTGAAGAATCATAGAGTGGATGAAACGCGGAATATTCAGTGTAGCTTATTCGCCATATATATTTTATAACTTACTAACTAGCTCTACCTACGCATTGAGCACTGTTGAAGTAAATAAAGTTTACGCATAAAATTATACTTTCGTATATTAATTTATGTGAGTAAATGAAGTAGTTATATATGTATATATACATATATATGTGTATATATATATACATGTATATATACTTATTATTTTTATACCTACAGACACTAATGCTTCATGAATTCGCAACCATCAGTGCAGGAAGTGAAAACGCCTACTGGTTAAAAGATGTGATCCTCGAATACAAAGTCACCTTTAGTTTCATTTGTTGAGACGTTACTTTTGTGACAATAACAATCGCTACATTTTGTTTTATTTCCAAGGCACTGCACCACGTTAATATTCTTAAAGAGATTAATAATCACACATACACACACATGCATATATATATATACACACACACACACACATATATATGTGTTTGTGTGTGTGTGCGTGCATGTGGATGTGTGCGTGTGCATACACTGTTTATATTGTTTTTGCTATTTTTATTTTTTTTCTCTCTTGATAAAGCTCACACAAAGCATTAAACATCTAAGATTTGTTATTGTTATTTTTTCAAGCGATACATCCATAAATCTAAATTTATAAGCGATAAAAATAAGCAGTATAATTAATCTACGGTTTGTGTCCTCTACAGTTAAGGCACCGGACTGTGGTAAACATGGTCTGAGGTTCGATCCCTAGAAACAGTTGAACTACGCTGACGAGAGGTAACAACCTCGAAACACGCGTGTACGTAGATTACTGTTTTAAAAATAATAAATAAATAAAAATGTTATATACGTCCAAACATATTAAACAGGGCGACTTTCTAAGTAAATAAAAAAATGAGCTTCGAGGCGGGGCCAATATTAACCGTTTATATATATATATATATATATATATATATATATATATATATATATATATATATGTATGTATCCTGTTGGGTCTTATATGTCAGACTAAAACAGTATAAGACTGACTAAATCAACGTTACTTCAGATTAATTAATTTGTATATTTGAATTCTTCGGACTATTTTTCTCATCTTTTCCATCGCTCTCGTATTTCCTAACTAAAGCTTATTATTTGAATTATTTGGAATACTTTTTCTACCCTTAATATTATTACTGAAATGAACGTTTCGGCCGATGTAACACCTACCATTCTTCAAGTGCATCTTGTCGAACTCAAGAATATTTAAGGCAACGTCTGGGATTTGTAAGGAATTTTGCATGGAACACTTTATTTTATCCATGGGAGCCATTTGCTCTTCTTTCATCAGGATAACTGTATAAACATTAGCCTATTGCGTTATCAAATTGAAGTTAGCAAGATTAGTTATTCTTAAGATGCGTATATTAAGTCTATGCGTTTTCTCCTACAAAATACTCATTGAAAACTAAAGCATGACAAGTACTGATCCTGAAACTGACGTCTGGTTGCGTCGGCATCTCCCGGCAGTTGCCCTAGAAGTCGCCTGAACACATTTAGAGTATAATACAAAACACACAAAAAAAATTAACACAAGAAGATCAATCAATGCCCTCGTTCCGTCTCGAAAGACAAAGTTCTTTGATATGACTGTAGAGGCAGCTGCGCGTGTAATTGTGAGGCAGGGGTTGCGCAATCGCCAACCACACCTTTCCTAAATCGACACTGTTTGAGTCCAGTGGCAAGAAGAAGTCAAGGACGATTGGAAACAGTACCGAGATAAACAAAGAGCACTTACAGCACCTGGAAGCCCCAAATAGTCACCCATTTAGTACTTACAAGTTTTAACGTTGCTTAACTTCGGTGATCCAGCGGGAACCGGTGTGTCAACGTGGTTATGCCGAAGAAGAAGATAACACTTATCGTAAGACTTATCGTAAGTGTCATTATATAGTTTTCTTAAAAAATAGTAAAACTAGCAAGGAGACCCTATGTTGTTCGGGGTTGAATGAGGATTAACAAATTTTCCAGTCCCCGATACTTTTATTGTCTTCGAATCGGTGAAATCGCCCAATTTTTAATCTAATCGACTGATTGTACACTCTAGTTGCTAACCAAATGCAGTATACTGGGAGGAAGCTATATATGCCTCCCCGTAGTTTTTTACTCCAAAATATATGTTAGTCTATATTTCACTGTAGACAATCTACTGTTGAGTTTATAAAATATCTCTAAGTAATGCCTTAACTTAAGTTTAAAGTTTTAAGTCTAAAGTTTAAAATGTAAAAGTTTAGTATCATTGTTCATTTTTTCTCTAAATTGAAACATTCATTTCGAACGCGCCCCTGTTTTATCAAAGAACCAACTGTTAATTCTATAATTCTTTTTACATAATTACTTGAATTAAGGTTAAATGCACAAAAATCATGTATCGTGGATCAATTGTGGTCTAAAAAGAAACGTTCATTTCGAACGCGCCCCTGTCTTATAAAAGACTGTACAGTTGATTTTATAAGTTTTGCCGTTCTGCTTGTACGATGATAACACTTTTCAGATGAACTTGTGATGTTAGGTTGTATAAAAGTCGTAAATTTGTTCAAAATCGCTCTTCTTTCTTCAATAGGACTTTTTCGATTATCGATTTTTGATACTTATCAGATGCAATACAGAACCGACGTAAGAACACTTCCAGACATACTAAGTACCTTCGTATGAAATTTAAAAAACAATCGGCCCAGCCAATTCTGAGTCTATAGAAAACTCTTTCTCTCTCTCTCTCTCTCTCTTTCTCTCTCTCTCTCTCTCTCTCGCTATCTCTATCATACACACGCACGCACACATTGTTTCTTTTATATAATAGTAGATATGTTTACAAAAAAATCTTTAAAATTTCTTGAAAAAAATTAAAACAATTCTTTCATATAACTAAACTTACGGTAAGAAATATTTTAAAACAAAAACATGAAAACAATTATGAATGAAAATCAATTATGTTTCTTTGCATCGAAAGTTTCTAAGACATTTTTTTAAATTTTTATCAAGTAATGTTTCAATAATATAATTGTTTTCTTTAACAATCAGATTTTTTCAATAAAAACAACTATGATCAAAAACAACTTTTGTTTTGAAAAAAGTATTAAAAATGTTTCGATTACTTATTAAAAACAAACCCGCTCATATCTGTTTGTAAATTGGATAATCTTGTCGGCTTTTCCTTCGGCTTTCCTGGCTGGTTAACGTAAACTGTCGGGAGATGCCGATGCGACGTTTGGTCAGAATATAAATCAGTACCACATGACAGATAAGTAATTTTTCTATTTCAAATTTAAACGTACTCTCCCGGGAAAGACTGAAAACCTCTGTTATAAAGTTGCTTAATCGCATTGATTTTTATTTATTAAAATGCCGAATGAAGCAAAGTGTAACGTTAACAGAGGTTCTGTTTATTTATTGTTTTAAATTCGGTTGCATTAACCAACTATTCGCTTTTAAATTTTGTCGCAAAATACTTTCACAAAATGTTTATAAATCTTAGAAAATAATCTGGTATAATCCTAACGGACACATAAATTTCGCTGAAAATGAAGACCGTTTTCTATTTCTTCTCAACAAAAAATATCTCCATTGCTTGGATTTTAAATAAATTACTTTTTATATAAATTGTCTGCACTGATGCCGCCCAACATAGAAGGATCAATAAATCGAGAGGAAATTAATGGACATATTCTTCATCATCATCATATCTTATGACGCCAACGATTCTATTATTGGCATTGGTTATTTTTTGATTATTACATTTTCACCTCCAAACAAGGCATAGTGCCACTTTGATGTAGGTTTCTACTATCAGGGACATAAGCTGCAGGGGTACTATATAGGGAGTTGATCAGCAAGATGTCTGTTCACATTACACTTGAACTTCTGCATGTCAGTATAGTTGGAGCAGCATGAACCCGGAAGGGGATTTCATAGTCTAGCAGTTATGGGAAATACACTGCTAGAGTAAAAGGCTTTCTTACATCTAGGGATCCCTAATATGTAGAAAGTGGACTTTGCTGCATCTCGGGTTTGACGGGGGTACTTACGTCTATGAGGTATAAGGGCGTGTAGTTCGTAAGAGCATCCACCCTTAAGATACTTGTAAAACAGGCAGAGGGGTGTAATATTTCGATGGTTGGACAGAGGTTGAAGACAGATCGGGACCTATCAGGTTGGCAACTCTCTTTTGAACCTTATCCAAGAGTGAGAGACTAGTATCAGATGCACCAGCCCAAATGTGTCAACAATACTCCATACATGGTGGCCTCATACAGGTACAGGATACTTTCAAACGTAAGTAATTTTCTAGCACGTTAGAGAGAGCCCATCTCCTTCGCAGCAGCTTGGCAATGCTCTCAATGTATCTGTTCCAACTCGTATTCCTTATGAACGTTAAGCCACGGAGTTTGAAAGAAGTACTTTCAGGTAATGTATATTTAGCCATAGCTATTGGCGGTTGAGAAAGTTACTTGTAATTATTGTAAAGTATGTAAGTATTTTTGTAGTCAAAATTCTTTCTAAAATACTTTTGGTACATACAGAAGGGACCTTGAAAACATTAACAACATTCTAAGAGGAAGTGATTTTGTGAAATGAAGTGGATTCGAACTTGGAACACCCATGTCTTCAGTTCGTGCCGTTATCAGCCATCACCTCTTAATGGACTTATATAACGATGATACATGTACATTTATGAAAGAACATTAAACGAATATATATATATATATATATATATATATATATATATATAATCGTTCACATCTTGAAGGACTTATAAAACGATGAAACATAGGTATATTTATGAAAGAGCATTAAACAAAACGGGTGTTTCTAATATATATATATATATATATATAATATATATATACATATATATATATGCGTGTGTGTGTGTGTGGAAATATATTTTCTTATAATATATACCAATCCTTATTAAAGAAACTCAATGTAATTACAGAACAATATAGTGAATAAATGACAAAAGTCTATATTCCAAAGTCCATGATGTTGACCATCTTATAATTTATTCCTTTAATTCAGTTTGCATGTACAATTCTTGAAAGTATCTGTTTCGTAGCGGAAAGTCAATTACTTAATTATTATATCAATCAATCAATCAATCAATCAATATATATATATATATATATACACTAGCTGGATGGCTGGTGTTGTTCGGTTAGCAAATACGCTACGCTTTAAGATGGTATTTTGATTTCTGTAGATTTCGTATTTATTATTACAGAAATTACAGAGGCAATCCTCTATCGATTATTACATTATATTAAAGTGGCGATTTCAAAAGTAAAGAAACAAAAAGAAATAGGACTTGGTTTTTATCAGCTAGAATCGAAAGAAAATTATATAACACTCTAACATAAGTTGTTAATATCGTCAGAGAGGTAAAAATGGTTTAAAATAAACTATTATAAATGTGCATGGCTCATAAGTACGAAGGTACTTCAAAATAAACTTACACTTGCAAAGTTCCAATAATTTTCAATTGTGACAGCTTAACAGCTGTTTTACCGGATACAAACTAATAAAAGAAAAGTTAAGAAGAATAATGCAATCATTGCACCCGTTTGTGCTGTCCTGCGATTAAGCGTCTCGAAAGTGATGTAGTTTGAAAAATAGAGACAGGCACACAAAAATAGTCACTTATATATATATATATATATATATATATATATATATATATATATATATATATATACTCGGCAGAATCAGATTAACTCACTGGTTCTTGCCGTAAAGCAACGATGAGGTATTTGCCCATAGCTGCTAAACATTTAACAAACGTTTCCAATTTTGACGAAAATAACGGACATCTTCATAGTACTTATGGTTGTATCAGAATGAAAGCGACTAGAATTACATATGAATGTATTAATTAATTGTGCTAAGTTTCCTGTTCCATTTTTGTGAGTTTAAAATATGCTGTAATATCTCAGTGTCCTAATAACAAACTCACAAAAATATTTTTGTTTACAAATTAATCTTTACTTATCTGATCATTAGAAAGAAGTGAAAAATAATATATTCTCCTATTTTATTTTCTGTTCAGTTTTAGCTGCAAAACAGAACAGGTGTTTTGTAGGATAAAGGTTTCATCTCCTCAAAAGAAATGACTTTATAGGGAACGACTAGTTATCATGCAATACTAAGGTTTGTTATATAATTACAAAAAATACCCCCTCAAATTATTTACATCTCAAATTATAGCTGTTATAATTATCTATCACATATAACGGAAAAGCAGCGGGGATACAAAAAGAAGATAAACAGAAACAAACCGATTTGGCTGTAACAATCGACAAACATCATTTCTAAGACTATTATTACTGTTGCGATGTGTCATCAACACAACACAGTGTCTACGACACAACGCCAGTCTTGCTTTTTCATTTATCATTTTGTTTACACGTTTCATAAACGATGTTTCTGAGAATAAGCGGAATGAGTGCGGATTTCTGAGTCGGGATTGATTGAACTAACATATATCGTCAACTGATTTTCGATCTTGAAGTAGTATTTTTTGCTCCTCAGATCAAGAGATGTCATGCTTTGTCTTGGGCAATTTTTGGGGGAGCCGGGGATAAATTAATTGAGCTATAGATTTCCAACGACTAGTATAATAAAGCATCATCATCAACAATACAGCTTGGGTATAAATATTTTAATTTTAGCTCAATCACGTAGGGTTCTTTCCGTTGATGTTAACACGGAGGGGAAAATATTCTTCTATTTAATTATCCGTTTAAATAAAAAGATGAGAAAGGTATTCGCCGCCCCAGCTGCTCACTAATACAATCAGTAGAATCGCAATCTCAATCATTCATCGCTTGTGGATGGCCACACAGATGATGCCCTAAATATTATCAGCAGCACTTGTTTACCGACCGCTCATCGAAAATTTGATTAATCTTTCTCTATTCACGCGGATAAATGCGTGAGACTTATTTGGGATTTTGTGACTTTAAGAAAGTAAAAATACACGCGCCTGATTCTTCTTTTTTCCATTTTCTTTTCCTTTGTTATTATTTTTTCTGACATTTTCGTCTCATTATTATACTCATCATCATCATCGATATAAAAATCTATTATATAAAGATTAGTTGTCTAAGCGAATGTATTCACGTGCAGCTAAAAGTGAAAATTACAAAATAAAGACAAAAAAGTTGGTGAATTTTTATCATGTCTGTGTGTGCAAGTTGGGTTCTTATTATTATCGGAGACTTTGTGTGTTCAGTGTATTTAAAGAAATTGTAAAATTATTTTGCAAGTGCTGCTAGTTTGCTCACTATGCAAAATGCTGAACCTCGTTTGATTGTTAGAGTATGAACGAAACACTGCAGTTCGTTTGCTGCTGTTGATGCAGATAACACCCACACATATTTAGATATTTGAAGAGGGAAATCATTTTGCAGCGACTTTTCTCATGTAGACAGGTTGCGTTGTAGGTGTTTATTGGCGACTTGTGCCTAAGGGGGTATAATTTGGGGCTATGTCTAGAGTGACATGATCTAAGGAGATGAGCGAGATATCTGCTCACATTATATTTAAATTTATGCATGTCAGTCGAGTTAAGAAAGTAATACAAGAGGATAGAATTCCAAAATCTAGCAGTCCGAGAGAAAGGGTTTTGGAGAGAAGGCTTTCAAGCATCTAGGGACCATTAAAATACTTGTAAAGGAGACACAGCCTTGCAACGTTGCGGTGATGAGACAGGGACTGAAACTTGGCTGATAGTGCGGATTCTATTAGATTGGACACTTTTTTAGACCCTGTATAAAAAGGATAGACTAGTGGTAAATGCAGTAGCCCAGATGTGTTTCAGTACTCTATGCATGGGCGAATAGTGGCTTACGGATACGCAGGATACTCTCATGTGTGAGTAATTTTTTAGCACGGAAGACGAAGCCTACATTTTTTAGAGCAGCCTTTCGAGCAGCATTTTTGAACTTCATAATATTGCTGGAATTATTATTGTCTACAAGCATCCGATTCGTCTTCGTAACTGCGCAATGCCACTTTAAATTCACTGAAATTTATGGGTTTGTCTTTCTGAGTTATAACAGTTGTAAATGGTTTAAAATCGGCTGGAAGTCCCTTGAAGGTCATTGATATCAACAGGCTATCGCTTATTATTTCACCTTAGAGTTTTAAGGCATTGCCGGTTGTTTCTGTCCTTATAACGTTATCGGTAATAGTTTCATCCTCGTGACGTTTTAGAGACGTTAGTTATGTATATAGTGATATAATTTTCGGTTTCTATTTTGATAAATAATGACTTTTTACTAGGTTCAATGCTTTCCGTTTATCATTCAAGGCATCTCTTATAGTCAAAGACAGGCTTCTATCGTCTAAGCATTGAATTAGTTCTGCAAAAACAGTCGCATTCTTTTCCAGAAATTTGGGGTCGTTAGGATTCTCTCTTGGAGATTGTCTAACTTTGTGTAGTTTCCGAATCCTTAGATACCTCAGAAATTTTACCTGCCACAATTCGAATTTAGATTCCGAACTGTCAAAGAAAAGACGATGGCTGGGTTCATAACCTGTCAAGTGTTGAGACATTATGTTGAACAAAGCTTGCGGTGAAGAATCAGTGCAGTTCCGATCCTGAGTGTTAAGTAATTCCTAGTAACAAAGATGGCGGCAAAGATTCAGTACAGTTCCGATCTTGAGTGTTAAGTAATTCCTAGTAGCAAAGATGGCGGCGAAGAATCAAATGCAGGTTCGTGACGGATATGACAGCGAACTGATTGAATCCAAAATTCGACAATTTTTATGGTAACTTTGGAAGCTTCTGATTGGTTGGTTATTATAACTTGTGGTTATAAAAACTATGGTCGAAATCATGTGTCATACCCCCATTAGGAGTCAAAATCATTTTTACAACCCTCAATGTGTTTGCTCCAACTCATGTTGCCAGCGAATGTTCAGCTGGGAAATTTGAACGATGAGCTATTAGGTAGAGCGCTATTAGATGTTTTATATTAGAATATTTCAGAAGCGTTTTTCATTCGTGCCTGATATATCGGTACGCCAGTTGTTAAGTTGAGTAGGTGCTGGGTTCGCACATGCGCATTGTCAGTTTTATCCATAGTCGGACAGATAATATAAGTTTTTAGTTTGACCCAAAGTTCAAGTTAGTAGCAAAAAAACATAATTTTTAAACATGCACACAATGAGCATTATAATTGTACACGTATCGAAATTTATATACTCTATATTCGACCTTCTATACCGATTATTATTTAAATGAAATCCAGATGTCAGAATTAAATTTTTTTTCTATATAATTTTATTAGGAGGTTACATCGACTGAAATGTGTTAAGACTAACACTCAAGACGAGAACAGTAATTTGAATAATTGTAATAATATAATTTATCAATCCTCATCTAAAATATTCACAAACATAGTATCATTATATATTTACTAATAAGACATAAATATTTTGCGTCAGTATCTTAACTGTGGCTTCCCTAATTTAATATTTTAGTCCTACCATTCCATTAGCGATGTTTCTGATAAAAAAAAGAATTGCCGTTTTCTCGGCCAAAATCGGTTTATTGGCTCGTCAAGTAATATTGTCTTTTTACTCCTAACATCAAGTTGCTTCATACTTTGTATGGAATAATTTTCATTTAAAAAAAAACGGTATGCAAAACTGTTCTGTTTTTTGGAATTAATTTTAACGTTCCCTTGCACTGGTACTTATCTAGCACTATTACAAATAAAACCGCCATTAATATTTATATAGTCGTTATGTGATTAAAAATATATGGAATAAAAATAACGACAGCTTCTTGAGATAAGAATGCCTGCAAAAATCAGATTCTGATTATTTTTGTTATTCGAAGTATTTTTTTTTTTATAAAATGAACGATCCCAGAATTCTTTTTGTTATTGATCCTCGCGACGGTGCTCGATCAATATTTATCCTGCAACGAGTTTTGGGATGTCGCAGTCTGGCGGCGTCAGACGACTTCTAAACAATTTTGTCATACTAAATTTTATTGGCCAGACAAATATATCGCCGTAAGGGAAAGAACATCTTCAAGGTCGATTTGCATGTGATCACTAGGGCTATGGCAACAGCATATTCTTTTCATTGTTTTGACTCTCGAGTATATACCCGACACAATTAGACACAGTAAATCAATCGAGAACCAAATCACTCTATATAAAAGCATATCAATGTATACATACTCGAAAGTCAAAACAATACAAAGAATATGCTGTTGTCCTAGCCCTAGTAGTCACTTAATTCCAAGGAAATGTGAGATTCAATAGACGTATAGACCGTGCTCCTCCGTTCACGGAAAGCCTATTTCCCTTGGCTGAATAAGTTTACATTGCTCGGCATTACAGCGATTACCATTAGCTCTTATTGATCATACTCAACAGACTAAACCATCACACACATATACATTTCCTAAATATTGGCTCGTAGAATAGAATTAAATATGATTTGCCACTAAATATTCTCCAGGCACTGCAAATACAAGGGAAGAACAACTACATTGCCAAATTCGAGACTACAACATAACTTCGGAACTTACTTTACGACATAGAATATGCATAAACATTTGACAAGAACTGTTTATATATATATATATATATATATATATATATATATATATATATATAGTATAACATTTTATTGAAAATTCAAAGCCGCGTTTTCTTTTTTATAACCTTCGTTTATTTCCCGGTTGTTTCCATTAAAGCTGTTTCATTAATGGGTAGGCAATTTTACGATTTATGTGTCCATAAAAATATTCTGTCCCCTCCAACATCTTCATTGATTTTTACAACAAAAGGTATATTTTTAACATGCTGAACATCGTACTCGCGTAAAAAGATTTCCAAAGCCATGCCTCCTCACTTCCTCCATCTTTTGGGGTTATGTGAAGATAGTTTTCCGTTTTAACCCGTAGTTATTTTTTATTTATTTTTTATTTATTAATTAATTTTTTTTTTAATTTTCCCTTTTTTCTATTTTTTTCCCCAATTATCGTATAATTTTATATAATTTTAATTCTACATTTATGTGTGTTTGTTTTAATATTCCCGTTTTGCTTTGTGTTTGAAGTCGTATTATTACACGATCCTTCTGTTTAAAGGGGGAGGGTCACACTCATGGAATCATTTTTTATATCTAGGATTACCTCCCTTACATTTTTTTATCTTTTCTTATATTATACGTTTCGTTTTTTTTCCCTAATTCACTCTTGTGCGTATAATTAAATATCTGTTTCTGTGCAAACTACCGTGGATTACATCTAGTCGTTTGTTTAATGATTTTTCTTTTGATATTAGTATATGGTAAGATTCTAATATACATAGGTTGGATTTTTTTCGATTTGCTAGGTTTATATTTTCCCCTTTGTCAATTATTGACCATCTTAATTTATATTTAGTTTGATTTTTCTTTAATTCCTTAATCCATACTGCTAAAGTGGTTGAGTTTTTCTTTTTTTTTGTTCTTTTCGTTATTATTATTGGTTCTGTTTCTATTTCCATTATAGTAGTTGTAGTTTCCACTATTGTTATGATCCTTTCTATTTTTTTTTCATTTTTATCCACATTGTTGTTATTTTCGTTATTTGTGGTGTTATTTTCTTTCTCAGTTTCATTTTTAAACGATGCTAGGTGATTACGAGATCTGTCCTTAAAACAAGTTCCGGTGCTCCCCAGATATACTTTAATTTCATTTTTTGTTATAACTTCGTACTTGTATACTACGCTTGAAGTTAAACATATATATATATATATATATATATATATATATATATTCTTATCTATAGACACGTGTTTCGTTCTCTTCGATTCGTCAGTATGGCAAGACCTAGCGCGAATCAGCGATAAGCTCGAGATTTTCTACCAGTTGAGTCACGCACTTGTTAGCTAGTGAAATAAATGGGAAAAGTTATACTATACTATGTATGTGGGTGCCATCAGCTATAATCGAAACCGAAGGCAAAACTGTGGCATAAAAAGCGTTAGACGTTACCACTATACGAACGTGACCCGTATGTTACCTGATTAAAAATAAAAAAATAAAATAAACTTTCATGAATTAACGATTTTTTCAATTCTGACCCGTTTTTGACCCCTTAAAAACTATTTTAACTAGCTCAAGACCCATGAAAGAACAGTCCATCAAAAATACAATCATTTAAGTTTCGGCAGTGATAAAGTTTGAAAATATGGAGACAGACAAGCATATAATCTTTTATATATTTTATATATAAGCGGGAGGGGGGCCGGATTTGCCCGTGCATAAAATACGCTTAAATATGATATGTTACTTTTTCCAGATTTCGTATATATTATTATAGGGTCGTGATTTCAAAAGGGTAAAAACACGGTATTTGGGTGCCATCGGCTAGAATCGAAACTGAAAGCAAAACTGCAGCATTCAAAGGCGGTTAGGTTAACACTTTTTCAATATGACACATGTATAGACTGATTAAAACTTAAAAATAAAAAAATAAACTAAGTTTAATGTAAAAAATGTGTAAGGATTTTTTTCAATTTTGACCTGGTTTTTAATCCTTAACCAGCTAAAGACCCATAAAAGAACAGCCCATGAAAAATCCAATCATTTGAGGATCCTACTGGTGCTCTGCGACTTTAATTTTCGAAGGAGATAGTGTTTGAAAATCTGGATATAAACAGACAGACATATATACTTTTATATAGTAGATTTTCACAGAAAACAGGCGTTTGTTTATATTTTATTAAGATATTAATATATATATATATATATATATATATATATATATATATATATATATATATATATACTAGCAAAAGTACCCGTCGCTGACTGGGTTCAAAAATAGTCTACAGAAAATGGACTCTGATTTATGAAAGTATGATAGGTTATGAAAATGAAGGGTTGTAA